>NC_139805.1:3595770-3778270 GCF_963457635.1 Microchirus variegatus
AATGTAGGGTAAGTGATTCAGTAGAGATAAGAATAAAAATAAGACAAGAGTGCTGAAGACAAGCTGAAGACAAATACCCGCTGTAGTTCAACCTTTTCGCCACTAGGTGACACAACAGCAATTATTTGGCACACACTCAGGGAGGCAGGGTAGAGGTTATGTAGGAAAGACCAGAAAGGAGACTGAAAAAATTAAAGATGAGAAAAAGAGGAAAGAGGCTTAAATAGTGTGAGCTGGCATTTGACTAATTATCTGAAAAACACTTGAAATCAGCATCCACACTATATGTTGTTAGATTATGTCGTTTGGAAGGAAAACTAAATAAATATAAGATTCTGAATGTATTGTCTGAAATACAATGTAACAAGGTATAAAATGGTTAAAATGGAAAAAGTTTGAAATATGTTTAATAGATGGAATATACATTTATACTACTATGGTCATTTTAATGGATGATTGTGGATGATGGGGAGTCCCCATCTGTCTGCCTGCTGTGTCACCCCCTCAGGGCAAACAACTCATATATCGCTCACCCCCCTATTTAACATGTAATGTCATCCTCTCCACCCGAATCACAAGCGTTTTTCTTTGATGTTTGGGTATAGGAGGGGGTATCTTATCTCACTCGTGAAAATCCAGTCTGCTTTTGTTGCGTCGTCTCTTTGCTGCCGTCCAATGAGCTGAAATGGGAGCATCGTCATCGTTGGCTGAGCATTAGCGTCTCTCTCTCTCTCTCTGACTCTGACTCCAGACTCTGGGGGTGATAATCAGCGGGGATGCTGCTGGGTGATGGACGGTCGGTGGAGGAGGTGAAGGATACGTTGGAGAGAATTAAAGGAGGATGGAGAGGCTGAGGCTGCTGCTGCTGCTGCAAGTGAGAGGTAAGTTATTAGCACCAGGCAGCCAGTGATTCACAGAGAGCTGCGATGGAGAAGCTGCATCACGTTATGATACTGAATATATTCATCCGGTGCTTATGGATTTGCTAAATTTGTAACAAGTTTCAAAACAAGATATGATATATCCACAGACTTTTAAAATGACGGTATGAAGCTGCGAATTAGCAACCCTATTTGGATGCAACACCATGTAATGCATCACAGAGCAGTGCACACGTACACCATACAACAATTATAACATGTTTATCTAAAATTAGTCCAACTATGATTTAAAGGGACACTGTGTAGTATTTATGGGTTTATATAACCCAAAATCCACTTTTTTATACATATTATGTGCTCCTGCATTGTCTAGTCGCTGTATAATAGTTTTTTGTTTCATTTTCGTAGTGTTTCAAAAAGTCATGTAAAATAACACGGTCGCGGGCCGCGGTTGCATAGCCACTGTTAGCAGCGAGACGCCATGTTTCTACGGGAGCCTGTAAAGGACAAACGCGAGAGAACAAATCGAGCGTCTCTTTACTTGTAGCAGAAGTCCCGCCTCCACTCTCTCCGCTTCGTCTGCTACGGCCGCGGTAGCTCCGCCCTCTCCCTCGCCTCACGAACCTCATCTGCTGACACGGAGAAAGACGACGAGGACGACATTTGACCAGCTGAGGATACCGTAGCGCTCAGGGAAGGGAGGGGGTGAGCAGAGCAGCAGGTCTTTGTTGTAAATTTCAGCCTCTCCTCTAGATGGCACTATAAACTACTTATTTCCCCTTTAAAGTCAAATGACATGAATTTGATTGTTGATGTGTGACAGCCTCAGGGTTTTAAATGACTGTCTTTTATATTGGCCTGCATTGTAGTGGATAGCACTCCTGCCTTTGCAGCATGAAGACCCAGGTTTGTGACCCACTCAGAAGAGGTCACATGGAGGTCGTGTGTGTGTGTGTGTGTGTGTGTGCGTGTGTGTGTGCGCGTGCGCGTGGGGGTGTGTGTGTGTGTGTTTCTGCTGGTTCTCCGACTTCCTCCCACAGTCCAAAAACATTATGCAATATGGTGATAAGGTAAATTTGAAACTCTAAATTAACAGTAGGTGTGAGAGTGAGAGTGAATGGTTGTTTGTCTCTATGTGTCCCTGTGATGGACTGGCTACCTATGACGGCCTCTTACAAAAAAAAATGTATTGTGACAATAAGCTATTTTACAGTTTACAGACTTTGGCTTCATTTATAGTTTCCTGAGTTGTATGGTGACTAGAAATGTAACACTATTTGAAGTTCCTTACTGATGTGTTGGAAATGATTTTGACAGCGGTTTTGAATATTTTCTAAAATACTTTTTTGGAGATAAAGTAAAAGTCATTGTTGAGATTTGGTTTGGTCATGTGCAGAGGAGAGATAGTGATTATATTGGACAAATGATGCTGGAGCTGCAGGTTGATGGATTTGGGAAGGAAGACATGAGGACAACAGAAGAGGACAAAAGGGAAGAGGACAAGATGGAGGCAGATGATCCACTGTGCCGATCCCTAAAGGGAGAGAAGATTCTTGACAGTGGTTTTGTGTTGTGTTCAAGCCTCAGAACAGGTGGCAGAAGATTTTTGGCCATCTCCCTTCTCCACTCCTCTCATTAGACCAGGGGTGGGCAACATTAAGGTATAAGTATCTTAAAGCGGAACTAGACCGGAAGTTCCTATTATCGCTGTTTTTTTTGGTGTGTATCTGCGTCATTACCTTGTTTATGAAGCCCTGACGGTTCGAAACAAACAGTTCAGCCATTGCTGAGAACGTTGTGTTTTATTGTAATCTCGGGGCTCAACGAGATCACTGAAAATCCCGTAATAGTTACGTAAGCAGCGGTTCTCCTGAACAACCGATCGTCCTGCTCCGGGCACTAGTCCGGGCACATCCGGTTACGTAAATTGAACCGCAGAAGAAGAATAACGTCCGTTGTGGAGGTGTTTCACGAGCAACAGTGTCTTCTGACTCTGGGTCTGACTCCGGTTTAAAGTCATAAAGGGACTGCGGCGGGGAGACGTGACGAAGCTATTTTTAAACACTGTTAAAACAATGTTTTGATAATGAGGAGCAGTGCATCCACCGTTCCAGAGGGGGGCGCTGCGCTTCTGAGAACGGATGTGCTGGATAGTACTGGCCAATCACAAGACTCTGTCTTCTGGGGGTGAAAGTTCACTCATCTCGCAGCAGAAAAGCACTGTCAGAAAAGAGGATTTCTATCGGCTAGTTTACAGCAACTAGGAGGTTTTTGACCATAAAAACAGGTTAATATATGTAAGTAGACCTCCATAACTAACATATATGTGCAACAGGACCACTCTTTGTGACCTTTAAGTAGTATGCCAAATGGTTAAGCTCCTTCTTATTATTTCTGATCATGCTGCACCTCCGCTCGCCCAGTCGCAGTCTTAGGTCATAAGACCAAAAGCTCGTCGTTCCCCAAACTAAGTTTAAAACAAGAGGGGACTGATCAATCCATGCAGTAGCACCCACGCTGTGGAAGGCCTTACCACTTAATTTGCTCCTATTGTGTTGACTGTTTTAAAAAGCGAATGTCATGTATATTGTTCTGCATTGGCTGCACGGCTGGTGTAGTGGTTATCACTCCTGCCTTTGCAGCATGGAGACACCCAGGTTTGTGACCCACTCAGAACAAGGCCTTTCTGCATGGAGGTCACATGTTCTCCCTGTGTGTGTGTGTGTGTGTGTGTGTGTGTGTGTGTGTGTGCTGCCAATCACAGCCTTTCGTCCTATGTCAGCTGTGATTGGCACAGCACCCTCCGCGACCCTCCTGTGGAGGATAAATCGGTAGATAATGGATGGATGGATTATTTTATATCATTTTATTGTGAAGTTATTTGTGATTTTTATCTGTGAAAAGTGCTATATAAATAAAGTGTGTGTGTATGGCATGTTTTCACCAGCATGGTTAAAGGGACACTATGTATTTATGGGTTTATATAACCCAAAATCCACTTTTTTATACATATGTGCTCCTGCATTGTCTAGTTGATGTATAATAGTTTTTGTTTCATTTTCGTAGTGTTTCAAAAAGTCATGTTAAATAACACGGTCGCGGGCCGCGGTTGCATAGCCACTGTTAGCAGCGAGACGCCATGTTTCTACCGGAGCCTGTAAGGACAAACGCGAGAGAACAAATCAAGCGTCTCTTTACTTGTAGCAGAAGTCCCGCCTCCTCTCTCTCTCCGCTTCGTCTGCTACGGCCGCGGTAGCTCCGCCCTCTCCCTCACCTCACGAACCTCATCTGCTGACACGGAGAAAGACGACGAGGACGACATTTGACCAGCTGAGGATACCGTAGCGCTCGGGGAAGGGAGGGGGTGAGCAGAGCAGCAGGTCTTTGTTGTAAATTTCAGCCTCTCCTCTAGATGGCACTATAAACTACTTACTTCACCTTTAAGTTGCGTTTCCACTAGCATAGTACATGGTTCCAGGTACTTTTTTTTAGTACTTGCTCTGGCGAGGTTGGCGAGAGAGTATAGGTAATCTAGCTGAACAATGCCAAACTGTAGATCAGTTATAAAGACTAAAACATGTGGGCTAATCTCCAACAATTACGAGGGAAATTTCTGAAATCTCAATCTTTAAAGTTCTATTTAACGACAGCACTGTTGATTGTGAGCGGACGCTGGCATCACAAACCCACCCGCTGTATTTGGAGGCGAAGCGAGCCAGGACCATGATGGAAAAGGACCATTATATACTTACAACAGTATTTAAATTGATGTTTAGTAATATGTGCCTTGGATGGGGGTCGGTGTGATGCTTAATAATACATGTATTTCACTGTGACTGGATGATAGTGAAAACACATGCAGTTCAATAACAATGGAAAAATGCTATCACTTCAGCAAAGTGTTCATGTTTTTCGTTTGTAGTGACATCATCATGTTTTTGTTAGATAAGCGGTCGATTAGCCGGGAAGTTTTTGGCCACATCATTGAACGCAGTCATCCTTCCAGCTCTCTGACAGACTTGACTTGGACCCATAAACTCTGCGCAGTCTCATGGATCCTCATTGACAGAAACAACCAAGTTAATTAGACAAGTTACATCCGTCTCCACAGAGAAGAAGGAAGGTATACACCAAACCTGTATCTAATCAGAGCACAAAGCATGAGAAGGCCAGCTCCTCATTCTCCACAGATGGTGGTGGTGGGGAAAGATTCAGAAAATAGTTTCAAATCTGAAGCAGAAAAATAAAGCTGCTCCAGGCGAGGTTATGTTTAAAAAAACAAAACAAAGAAAGTAAGTTTATCAGCATGGTCCTTTTTTAAATATTTTCTTTAATCATGTATATCAGATGCAAAGACAATCTGAGGCTTTTGACGCAGTAAAAATTGTAACTGCCAAATGACAAGTTTAAAGTTTTGATATCAACTGATTATAAAAGATTTCACTGTGATAATGTTTTTGGCCATGTCATCAAGCCTTACTGCTATAGCCTGGGTGAACTCGGCCGATTTGATTTCACTTCAGACACGTCTGGCAAGGACGCTACTTCAGAATCTCTGCAAAAAAATTAATTACCCCTGGTGCGCACCAGGGGTAATTCATTTAAAGGTACAATATGTAGTATTTATGGGTTTATATGACCCAAAATCCACTTTTTTATACATATTATGTGCTCCTGCATTGTCTAGTCGCTGTATAATAGTTTTTGTTTCATTTTCGTAGTGTTTCAAAAAGTCATGTTAAATAACATGACTTTGCATAGCCACTGTTAGCAGCGAGACGCCATGTTTCTACCGGAGCCTGTAAAGGACAAACGCGAGAGAACAAATCAAGCGTCTCTTTACTTGTAGCGGAAGTCCCGCCTCCTCTCTCTCCGCTTCGTCTGCTACGGCCGCGGTAGCTCCGCCCTCTCCCTCGCCTCACGAACCTCATCTGCTGACACGGAGAAAGACGACGAGGACGACATTTGACCAGCTGCGGATACCGTAGCGCTCAGGGAAGGGAGGGGGTGAGCAGAGCAGCAGGTCTTTGTTGTAAATTTCAGCCTCTCCTCTAGATGGCACTATAAACTACTTACTTCACCTTTTAAAACTACAACAAGCAAGTTTGTTGACGTGTTTTCCATCACACTGCATACATCATCCAGATCATTGGTCTGATTAGTTGTAGGTCTATCCAATTTGCATACAGAGGCATTTTCCTCTACATCCATCCGATCCATCCTATCTCAGCTGACGTAGGGCGATAGGCCATGTGGACGGTCGGCGGAAGCCAGAGAAAACCCATGCACACACGGGGAGAACATGCAAACTGCAGACAGGCCCTTGTTCCAACCAGGGCTCGAATCCAGGAACTCGGGTGAGCACTAACCACTACACCAACTGTGGGCCCCCCACTGGACATGCCTCTTGAAAATACCCCAGAGCAGAAACAATGATTAATTCTCACATCTATATGCTTGCGTTTGAACGTGGTTTAGTCATTGTGGAGTTGTAGTGCTGCAGTGAATCTGACTATATAATCATATGTATTCTGAAATATCCAGCCAAATATTTCACTTAGAAATAGAGGTGTTTTTTAAATGCCTGGCCTGAGTAATGACAAGCAGTGCAAGTGCCTGGCTCTGATTGATCTGAAATATCATTAAAATCATTTAGAATAAGGAATAAAGCCTCCTCCACCATTTATTCCCCAAATTGAAGGAGATGTAATAAGTGTGGTTATGGGGTCTGAGTGTGGTGCTATACTTTAGGGAAAACAACACACTTTTTTTATTAATCCAGGTGCAAATCTTCACAGTTTCGTGTAAAGTATTGAAATTATATTTGAACATAGAAATGAGTGCAAATTCCTGGCAAGAAATGTTCATGTGAATAGAACCAGGGCCACGTGAAAATGCAAATTGGCTCTTTGTGGACATGAAATGCCTTAATTTAGTCAGTTATGCTGTTAAAGTTAATTTTATCTTCTGATGTGGTTTATTCATGTGTAACGTGAACTTTGCTATTTGCTCAGCAGGCAGCTGAATGTCTCTACTTGGTGCTTTGTATATACTTTTTTGTGTTTTTCATCTGGTAAGCTGTTTGGTATTGTATAAATCTTATCTCTTGCAGTTTTTGTTAGCAAAGTCTAGGCAAAGGCTATAGGGTCCACGGTTGGTGTAGTGGTTAGCACTCCTGAGTGAGAGTGAATGGTTGTCTCTATATGTGGCCCTGCGATGGACTGGCGAACTGTCCAGGGTGTACCCCGCCTACGAGATAGGCACAGCACCAGCATCCGATAAAGTGGTAGATAATGGATGGAGAGTAGGCTATAGATTAAAGCGGAACTAGACCAGAAGTTCCTATTATCGCTGTTTTTTTGGTGTGTATCTGCGTCATTACCTTGTTTATGAAGCCCTGACGGTTCGAAACAAACAGTTCAGCCATTGCTGAGAACGTTGTGTTTTATTGTAATCTCGGGGCTCAACGAGATCACTGAAAATCCCGTAATAGTTACGTAAGCAGCGGTTCTCCTGAACAACCGATCGTCCTGCTCCGGGCGGTAGTCCGGGCACATCCGGTTACGTACATTGAACCGCAGAAGAAGAAGAATAACGTCCGTTGTGGAGGTGTTTCACGAGCGACATTGTCTTCTGACTCTGGGTCTGACTCCGGTTTAAAGTCATAAAAGGGACTGTGGCGGGGAGTCGTGAAGAAGCTATTTTTAAACACTGTTAAAACAATGTTTTGATAATGAGGAGCAGTGCATCCGCCGTTCCAGAGGGGGGCGCTGCGCTTCTGAGAGCGGATGTGCTGGATAGTACTGGCCAATCACAAGACTGTCTTCTGGGGGTGAAAGTTCACTCTGAAACCTCGCAGCAGAAAAACACTGTCAGAAAAGAGGATTTCTATCGGCTCGTTTACAGCAACTAGGAGGTTTTTGACCATAAAAACAAGTTAATATATGTAAGTAGACCTCCATAACTAACATTTATGTGCAACAGGACCACTCTATGTCACCTTTAAAGCAAGTATTTATGATGACAGTTTGAACTACACGTGGCGGATCAGACCCAGACACAGCTGCTGCTGTTTGATGACAGCTCAGGAAGAAAAAAAATAGAAATAGTTGAGGTAAGAAGGAAGGACGGGTGGAGGAAAGGTGTGATCAGGATAATTAAAGGGTGCAGCTTTTACTGTCTCCACCTCCTCCTCCTCCTCTCCCAGTGTCTGCTGTTTTTTTGTAATTCTTTTATTACTGTAACTCCGTCTCTGTCACCACCTCGCCGACCGAAATAACAGCCTCCTCTAAACATCACTCATCTTGATGGACTTTGCGATGAATTCAGTGTGTCAGTAAATCATCGGGGCCATCGAGCCGTCTGAATAAACTCACCAAGTCTCACTGTTTACCTGTAACCTCGCTCAGAGATTTTACACGGTCTCCGTCTGTTTCTAATTACAAACCACTCGGCTGAAAAATTATTATGCTAACTCATTCAGCCGAGTATGAGCTCGGGTTCCTGAGTTTTAATATTCTAACCACACTTCCACAGTGGCTGGTGTGTGAGAACTAACGCATTCACACACCAGCAACGCAGTCATAAGTCAAAAACCACCAAGATGCGATTACAGTTTCCAGCAGTGACTGTGCTGCTTCTGTTCTCCTTCTGTGCTGGTGACCTGGTTGAAACACTGATGCTCCCACTCACTGTAAGCATGACTGAGTGGAGACAAAAGTAAACATATTCTACTGAACAAAAGTCTACGATCTCTCAAGTCTATGTTTACCACTTTACGTCACCACCAGACAACTACGTTTGTAAACCCCTTACCCTGGATTTCCACTGGACGCGGAATGGCCGCGGACTGGCAGCGGCGCGGTCGCCGTTGCAAATCGCTTCCATTCTAATCAATGAGAGCATTCCCACCGGCCGCGCTGCGGCGTGTCTCAGCGGCGGCCCAGAAGCGGCTCGCCGCGCCGCAGCGCTATCGATAGGAATCAGTTCTATTTTTTCCGTTGCCGCTGCTGAACCTCGTAAATTCAACGTAGCAGATCGCACAAGACAGGAAGTCCGACACAGAATCAAAGTAAAACATTTCCGCCCCCCTTTCAAAATAAAACACAATACGCAGGTCATACAGCCTGTCACAACTTCACATCAACATTACGTCGTGACCGGTGCTGCCAGGTAAACAGTCAATTAATGAGAGCGTCTCTGAGAGTCATAATGGACGACGAGAGACTGATTGTTGAAGTGGAGAAACATAAAATCATTTATGACACCAGATCAACAGTTCTTCCACGTCGGAGAATGAAAAGAAGCCCTTGTTGTTGTTGTTTACTTTATACACACAGTCTATCGCTGGATCTCGCGAACTCGCGTCCGTTCGAGATTATCGCGCGATATTCCGTGAATACCGCCGGCTCCCAAGGCTCCGCGCCGCAGCCGTTCCGCGGCCGTTCCGCGTCCAGTGGAAATCCGGGGTCACGCTCCTCCATCAAAGTCCAGAGAAGAAAACTCTTCAATCTCTTAAATTTTAAGTCACGAGTGCACAGGAGCTGCTGGTCTACTGCTGCCATATTTGGTAACTTTGTGTCATTGAGGTAAAATCCAAACAAAGGTTATTCTGTTATTTTCCCAAGGAATGTTACGTCAAGACTCTCAGTCTTGGAATCAAATCAAATCAAATCAAATCAAATCAAATGTATACAGCCCACAAGACACAGTTTGTCTCACAGGGGGCTTCACGGGGTTGGCAACATCCTCTATCCTTCCACCCTCGACCAGGGTAAGGGGAAAACTAGGAAAAAGAAAGAGGTAGAAACCTTAGGGAGAACCACAGGTGAGGGATCCACTCCCTGGACGGACAGACGTGCAGTAGATGTTACCCAAAACATACAATACACAATGACGAAACATAAAGAGTAAAAAGTCTTTAAAGGGGAAATAAGTAGTTTATAGTGCCATCTAGAGGAGATGCTGAAATTTACAACAAAGACCTGCTGCTCTGCTCACCCCCTCCCTTCCCTGAGCGCTACGGTGTCCTCAGCCGGTCAAATGTCGTCCTCGTTGTCTTTCTCCGCGTCAGCAGATGAGGTTCGTGAGGCGAGGGAGAGGGCGGAGCTACCGCGGCCGTAGCAGACGAAGCGGAGAGAGAGGAGGCGGGACTTCAGCTACAAGTAAAGAGACGCTTGTTTTGTTCTCTCGCGTTTGTCCTTACAGGCTCCGGTAGAAACATGGCGTCTCGCTGCTAACAGTGGCTATGCAACCGCGGCCCGCGGTCATGTTATTTTACATGACTTTTTGAAACGCTACGAAAATGAAACAAAAACTATTATACAGCGACTAGACAATGCAGGAGCACATAATATGTATAAAAAAGTGGATTTTGGGTTATATAAACCCATAAATACTACATATTGTACCTTTAAATGCCAGGATCCATCTGGATCGCTGGGTTTGTCACAGCCTGTAGCGAAGTTTGTTGTGGTCAGACACTTGGGGATGACGGAGTCCTCGTTTCCGTCCTGGCCTCATCCCCGTTCGCTGATGGCAACGGAAAGTAGTAGTAGTAGCCTCAAAACTGGATCTGGATCCTGTAAAGGCTTTATCCTCCACCGGAGAGTCGCGGATTGTGCTGTGCCTATATCTCGGCTAACGTAAGGCGATAGGCTGCGTGCACCCTGGACAGTTTGATCTTTGTAGTTTTTCTGATTCCAGTGAGACACGTATAGCATTATAATGTGAAGAAAATGTCAACTCGTCAAACAACACAAATGAAACACTAGTTTGCTGTTTTACTGGTAAATAATACTTATCTGTGCTGTGCCTATCTCAGCTAACATATGGCGATATAGGCTGGGTACACCTTGCACAGTTCACCAGTCCATCACAGGGCCATGGTGATGACATCCATCCATCCATTATCTACCACTTTATCCTGTCTATCCTCTATACCACTTAGTAGTAAGTATTTCTTTTACATAAAATGAATTGGTATTTCAATTAATTAATGACACCATTCATTCATTAAATAATTACACATTTAATTTTTTGATTGATGACGCGTGTAATTAATTTATGACATTTATGTAATTATTTAATGATGTATTTATTTATTTATTTATTTATTTAATATTGACACTTTCCATCCTGCATAGTCCATCCCTAATATTTCCCATCTACTACATGTTAATGAGATCTCCCACTCTGTCATTTTAACAAACAAACCCTGTAACCTACATGGAACTCTGTCCATATCAAACACCTAAGTCACAAAAAAAATACGGCTGATACTAGGGATGAGCCAACTAATGGGAATTGAAAAGAGAGCTATGTATAAACCAATCACAATCACCATCCAGGTTCCCAGGTTCATGACCCAGTTGGAACGGAGACCTCATGGAAATGAGTAGTTCTAAATTATGTCAGATGTTTCAGATATGGTTGTAAATTAGTCACAAAATTATGAACACATTTCCTTTTGTCAAATATTGTGATTGGGGTCAAGCTAGTTTGCCATCTTTGGAACGGGGGGGGGGGTGGGACTCCACATGGTTACACAAAGTCCTCAATCTGGAATGTATTCCAGGAGTACGCTGGATATGGGCTGGGATCAATTTAGGATGTCCAAATGAGCAACTAGTATTGGGTACCTTGCTCAGAGGTACTACAGCCCTTGTCCTGGCGGGGATTTGACATCCATTTTAAAGCTCAGCGCAAAACTGTGAGTAACACTAATAAAGTTCACGTTACTAAATTGCTACATGTCATTAATTCATTCATTCATTCATTCTTGAATCAAGAAAAATGTTGTGCTTCCTCCAGAAATAACAGCCTCTAAACACTTCCTATAGCTTCCAAAACATCTCCAGTTCAGTCATATTTGATGGTTTCCGAGGACATGGACAGTAGTCCGCTTTAAATCACACCACAAATGTTCAATAATATTCAGGTCTGGGGACTGAGATGGTCCATTCCAGAACGTTGTATTTGTTCCTCTGCATGAATGCCTTAGTAGATTTTGAGCAGTGTTTAGGGTCGTTGTTCTTGTTGAAAGATCCAGCCCCGACACAACTTCACCTTTGTCACTGATTCCTGGATATTGTTCTCCAGAATCTGCTGATATTGAGGAATCCATGCGACCCTTAACTTTAACAAGATTCCCAGTCCCTGCAGTGGCCACACAGCCCCACAGCATGATGGAACCACCACCACATTTTACTGTAGGTAGCAAGTGTTTTCCTTGGAATGCCGTGTTCTTTTTGTGCCCCTTGTTTTGCCCAAATAACTCTTTTTTAGTTTCATCAGTACCTTATCCCAAATGTGCTTTAGCGTACCTCAAGCGACTCCGTTTGTGACGGGTGCAGAGAAAAGCCTTTTTCTGCATTACTCTTCCGTACAGCATCTCCTTGTGTAAAGTGCGCTGAATAGTTGAACGATGCACAGTGACACCATCTGCAGCAAGATGATGTTGTAGGTCTTTGGAGCTGGTCTGTGGGTTGACTGTGACTGTTCTCACCATCCTTCGCCTCTGCTTATCTGAGATTTTTCTTGGTCTGTCACTTCGGGCCTTAACTAGAACTGTGCCTGTGGTCTTCCAATTCCTCACAATGTTCCTCACAGTTGAAACAGAGAGCTTAAATCTCTGAGATAGCTTTCTGTATCCTTCCCCTAAACCATGATGTTGAACAATCATTGTTTTCAGGTCATTTGAGAGTTGTTTTGAGGCTCCCATGAGAAGATGCAAAGAGGAGAAACGTTTACAATTGACCTCCTTAAATACTCTTTCTCATGATTGGATTCACCTGTGTATGGAGGTCAAGGGTCACTGAGGTTACCAAACCAATTTTGAGTTCCAATAATTGTTTAAATAATTCTTTCACACTTTCTGTAAATCATATAAACTTTATTTCACTTCTCAAATATCACTGTGTTTGTCTTCTATATGATATGATATATATATATATATATATATATATATTATACTGGAAATTATTATCCAAACAACCAAGAATTCATAAAGGAAAATCATGAACATTTACATGGGGTGCCCAAACTTTTGCATACCACTGTATGGCACCTTTAATTGAGCATGTCCAGTTAACAGACAGCATGTGGAGAGAACTACACAAAGACCCGGCCCTGGCCCTCAGTCGAACCAGGATACGAAAATGATACAAATTGCTAGCCACTGCAGTTTGAAATAATGTCAAGCCTATTTGGATACGTCCAAAATGTATGTCATTGGACATTTAAACTCTGTAATTTGTCTCTGCAGCTCAGGCAAATAAAGTCACTATACCAAAACCACTTCTTTTAAGTTCAAGCCAACTCTTATCACTCATATCAGGAATTCCCCCCTGAAAATTCATACAGGTACACACACACACATACACACTGTTCAAACCACAACCTCCTGTTTGGAGAAAAACTGAGGAGGAATTATTACATGAATGCTGACCGAGCAACTGTCTGTCTGTCTGTCTTTGAACTCGATCTCCCTCCACTGGCTTTCATGTGCTGCTCACCTGTTTGAATCCAGTGTGTTGTTAAGCTTGTGTCTTTGGAACTGCTTTTCACACGGTTTATTATATTATTATTATTATTATTATTATTATTATTCATTACGTGATAAACATTCTCCGGTTCTTTGTCTGTATGCAAGAAGTGCAGGCTGAATCGTTAAGAGGCTTTATGCTTGATGCAGTAGTAGCATATCAGTCTCCATTCATACCTCGTTTTACCTGCTCCGACATGTCAAACGCGCACAAACACCTGCAGGGTGAGGGAGGGGAGGGTGGGCGCACACACACACACACACACACACACACACACACACACACACACACACACACAGCCTTGTTGTGCTCCACCTTGCATCCAAAAAAAATGCCTGAGGCAATTGACAGTTCAGTGACTCTTTTACAGGCAATGGCAGGAAGACATTGGTGTGGTTTGTACACATGCTCACACACGCTCACACACGCACACACACACGCTCACACACACACCTTGTGGAGTGTCTGTTTTGGAGCATGCTGAGACAGATCACTCTTTCATGCTGAAATGCTGAACCAGGCGGTGCGAGTGTGTACCTTTGCTCCCCACTAGTGTTTACCTCCTCTCTCTGCTGCTCTCTCTCTGCCACGTCAAATGAATGCCTGGGTGCTTGGCTTGATCCACTGGGAGTTGTGCAGGCAAAGAGCCCTGACTATTTTGACTGTGGTCACTTTTATATGGGTCAGAGCGCAGAGAAACTACCGACTCTTTAGTAAGGGAGCTGCACGCAGAATGTGTCCAGGTCTGTGGAAGCAGTCAGACTGAGGAACTCACCTGACGCTGGAGCAGATTCTGGGAGAATGGAACAACTGTTGCAGCTTCTTGATTTTTTTTGTGATGACCCTTGCAGCTGAAAAATGAGTGGATTTCTCTACAGGGGGAGGTAAGGCTTTTGTTAATGATAGCAGCTGTTCTGATGAGACGTGTGCGTGTGCGTGTGCGTGTGAGATAAAGAGAAAGAAGTGTCATAAACACTGACCAGGAGTTGTCATGGTGACCAAAACTTGGACTTAATGAGGCAAAAGAACCAAAAACTGGTTAAGTTTAGGGCTAACATTTGATTTGTGGTTGGATTAAGCTTAGGGTTATGCATTAACTGGTATATGGTACAGATTAGGGAAAAGGCCAGCGGTAGGCTGTCCAAATAAATGGAAGACAATGCAAGTCTTAAAATGGAAAGATATGTGTGCATGTACTTGTTGTGAACAAATAAAATATATATATATTACAGGGAGTGAGGACATTTTGTGTATGTGAGAACAATTTTGATAGTCCTCATGATCTTGTCACACCTTAAGGGATGATTTGGTGTAAAGACTTGGTTTTAGGGTTAGGGTTAGGATTTAAAGCGGACCTAGACCGGAAGTTCCAATTAACGCTGTTTTTTAGTGCGCATCTGCGTCATTACCTTGTTTGTGAAGCCCTGTAGGTTCTAAACAAACAGTTCAGCCATTGCTGAGAACGCTGTGTTTTATTGTAATCTCGGGCTCAGCGAGATCTCTGAAAAAAACCCGGTCCGGTTACGTAAACAGCGTTTCTCCTGAACAGCAGATCCTCCTGCTCCGGGCACTAGTCCGGGTACATCCGGTTGTGAACATTGAATCACAGAAGAAGAATAACGTCCATTGTGGAGGTGTTTCACAAGTGACAGTGTCTTCTGACTCTGGGTCTGACTCCGGTTTAAAGTCATAAAAGGGACTGTGGCGGGGAGTCGTGACAAAACTATTTTTAAACATTGTCGTGAGTAGCAGTGCATCCACCGTTCCAGAGGGGGGAGCTGCGCTTCTGAGAGCGGGTGTACTGAATATGTCACTTCCGGGTGTTGGCCAATCACAAGACAGTTGGGAAGGCTCTACGCTGGCTGGTCAATCACAACACACTCTGTCTTCTGGGGGTGAGATTTATGTCTGAAATATCGTGGCTCAGGACAGCGTCAGAAAAGAGAGATTTCTGTCGACTCGTTTACAGCAAGTAGGAGGTTTTTGACCATAAAAACAAGTTCATGTATGTAAGTAGACCTCCATAACTAACATATAACAGGACCACTCTATGGGAGCTTTAATATTGTGTTTTCTTTATCCATTACCTTTTTTTGTTGAGTGATATTTTAATTCTGGAGGAGCAAATCTGATACACAATTTCCCCCGGGACTGATAAAGTATTCTGGTTGTGATTGTCATTCAGGACGAGATGTCCTTGCTAATTACCTATACTTAAGGACAACAAGCTACATGACTGTCAAAACAAACCTGGACCCAGAGCTGTTGTCACATTCTATGGGCCTTCACTGTGTTGACACGCTACGCCAGCAGTGAGCTGATGATGACTGCCAGCACATGAGAAGCACAAATGTTGTGACAGGACTTGAGTTTGTTTTGTTTTGAGAGTGTTTAGATGGCTTTGCTGATGTCCACAGCTGCTGAAGAGACCTTTACTGTCCTGTTGCCTGCTCAGCCTCCACTGTCACACACCTTCACCTCTTCCTGCAGCTTGTTGCTCCACCAGCTGTCCTCACCGACACTTGTGCATGGAGGTCTTTATGAAACACTCACACCTAGGTGGTCATGACGCTTTGAATAAAGACAAATGCACTGATTGTAGTGAAAGCCTTTGATTAACTGGCTCAGTACATTCTCATCAACATGACAAGTACCTTCATCTGCCTGATCTTGACTTGTAAGGCCTTTACAGCTCATCCTTAAGGCCACATTATACTTCTCCAACTGCGTAATGCGTTATCCGCCTGCGTCACCACGTAGACCACTCAAGCCTTTATACTTCTGCGTCGTGGTGACGGATAGGTGCTGCAATTTCCCGCCCGATCAGTAGGGGTCGCTGCGCAAGGTTGTTGTGCTTCTGGCTACAGTGAGCAATGGCGTCCGAGGGAGAAAGACTGTTGTTGTTGAAACAGCGGCCGTTTCTCACTTTTCTGTGTCCCGGAACGCAGTTTTAAGATAATTTGAGGCGAGAAATTGGCCATTTAGAGTCTAAACATGTACTGTGTGTGTTAAGATATCACGTATTTATAGTTCGGCAGCGACGAAGTCGGCGGGGATCAGCTCCACCCTCTGTGGACGCTCGGTGCTCACTGTGAGCCGCCACAGAGCAGCTTCGCTCGGCCTGTCCTGAGGACCAATCGCAGCTCTTGCCGTCTCCGTTGTCCCTTGACGGAGTGACGGACACTTTAGTTTTACTAAAGCCCAATTTATACTCCTGCGTAAAGTGTTCTGCGTAGGTTACGCAGAGTCAGTCGAAGAGCCTCTGCGTCATCTCCGACTGCATGAAATATTTTTTAAGTGTCCGTCACTCCGTCAAGGGACAACGGAGACGGCAAGAGCTGCGATTGGTCCTCAGGACAGGCCAAGCGAAGCTGCTCTGTGCCGGCTCACAGTGAGCACCCGAGTGTCCACAAAGGCGGAGCTGATCCCCGCCGACAACGTCACTGCCAAACTATAAATACGTCATATCTTAACACACACAGCACGTGTTTAGACTCTAAATGGCCGATTTCTCGCCTCAAATTATCTTAAAACTTCCGTTCCGTGACACAGAAAAGTGAGAAACGGCCACTGTTTCAACATCAACAGTCTTTCTCTCTCTTTCTCTCTCGGACGCCATTGCTCACTGTAGCCAGAAGCACAACAACCTTGCGCAGCAACCCCTACTGATCGGGCGGGAAATTGCAGCGCGTGTCCGTCACCACGACGCAGAAGTATAAAGGCTCGAGTCGTCTCCGTGGTGACGCAGTTGGATAACGCATACGCAGTCGGAGAAGTATAATGTGGCCTTGATAAGGAGAACATCCTTAAATATCCTTCAATTATCCTTAACAAGACGACAAAATAAAGCAGGTATATGATCTGAAATGGTAATGGAAATGGTAAGTGTATTTTAAGAGCATGTAATGCAGATCATAAACAGTAGATATTTGTTTGAGAGTGGATTTGAGAAGCACAAACTTTATGAGTCCAGAGAATCTCATACGTTAGGATATAGCCTAAACAATTTCCAGGTTTTATTTATATATATATATATATATATATATATATATTTGTATGTGTGTGTGTGTGTATATATATATATATATATATATACACACACACACCATATCGCCTTACAGATATATTGCATCAGCTTTCATCTCCCTCTTGTCCTTTTTCTTCCCCCATCTGTCCCTCACCTCTCCTCTGTGCCCCATTATTCCTTTCACCCCAACCGGTCGAGGCAGATAGCTGCACATCTTTGAGTCTGACAGAGATTTCGTCTTCTGTTAAAAGGGAGTTTTTTATGTTTTCTCTCCACTGATGCCTAGTGCTTGCCCATTGTGTGAGTTGTTGGGTTTCTCTGCTCTATATTGTCTCTGTACAGTGCCTTGAGATAATGTATGTTATGATTTCTTAGCACTATACAAATAATGTAATGTAATTGACTTGAATTGAATATATCGATATCGAATGATATGAATGATTGAATGAAAAAGTATAGCATGATAAGATATTTTCCCATATCGCCCGGCCCTACTTTAAATGACTGATTACTGATACTCACGGCTACTCGTTGTGATGCAATACAATCAAAGTATTAATTGTATACTAGTATAGTTGCAGCAGATTAAATTCTCTGAGAAATCCCTTTTGTTTTTGTTCCTCTTTTTAAGAAAAAGCCAGTTGGTGCACAGACCTCTGGGATTCCTCCATTCTCTGTCTTTGTTTAGTGTTGTCTGCAGCGGTGAGTGATGACTGTGTGACTTAAAGCATGCGCTGACTCAGTTTCCATCACCAGTGTGTGAGTGTGCCTCGTGTTTCTGACAAGTCGGTGGGGAATATACTCCCCCCTCCGCTGTCAGCTCTGCTCATCCTGGACCCTCTGCTTTGGATAATTAACAACAGCTTCAGTGGCATAATAACGCACACAGGGCAGGCTGACAGGTATAGGATGCAAAGTCGGTGGAGAATTTGGAAGCTTTCTCCACGGTCTCGGTGGAGGATAAGGACCTCGTCTTCTTAAGATGAGATGCAGGACAGTGTTGAGACTGAGGGCAGTGAGCTGATGCTTGTCTCTTGTTTCAGGCACTGTGGTGCAGAAAAACGGGCCCGGCCAAAGAGCATCGGACCCATGATGGGTAAGTGCCTCCTCTTCAAATGAAATCCATTTGATTTTTTTCCTGAAATTCCATTTTCATATTTTTAACTGTAAAATGTGTTGAAGTGTGAAAGAGTGAATTAAATGTCAACAACCTGATAAGAAACACAAATGTATTAATGCAACACAACATGGCACAATATTTATCATGTGCCTTAAGTCTGAAACGTAGAACTTCAGACAAACAAAGAACATTTTTAGAGAATTTGTAAATGACATTAACATTTAAGCATAATATGGTGATTCTTCAACACAATGCACTGAAGATAGTGGTGAGTTTGTCAGAGACTACACTCGTGTTCAGGCCACGCCCCCTCTTTGTTTCCAAGTTTTCTCTAGAAATGACTGGCAGCTTCTTTAGCTTTTCTAGAGGAATGTCTGACCCAGCACAGACACAAAGTCCTGTACAATTCTCGTCTTGAATCTGTCGATGTTTTTGTTGTATTTGTCCCATGTTAGCTGCTGTTTTTTGCTTCTTCTTCTTTAGAAGCTAAGTGAATTTTGTTATTTTTGAGTTACATAACTTTTTTGGACGATGTGTTCGTCTGAACTTGTGCTGGTCACCACATGCATGAACGTCCCCTGTGTCAGTAAATGATCTGACCTGAATTTTAGTGACACATAGACAGCCAAAAAAAATCAGCCCAATCAGCTGACAGTTGTGGGTAGAAATGGTCTGGCTCCACCCTGACCATACCATTCGATTATGGAACCCCAAGGCAAGGGTGCCAAAAAACCTTACTTTTTGTCTTGCTTTCCTGTTTCTCTGGAGCGTTTTCTGTGTGGCTGCAGCACAAACACACTGTTGAAAGTTCGGGCACAAGCGCTCGTGTTGAGTAATTAGCTGTTTGTAGCAGGTCCAGTCTGTTGCAGCTTTGACTCTATGAATGACTGTGTGTGTGTTGGTTACACCCATGTGTGTTGCTGTAAAGGCCACATTATACTTCTCCGACTGCGTAATGCGTTATCCGTCTGCCGTCACCACGTAGACCACTCGAGCCTTTATACTTCTGCGTCGTGGTGACGGATAGGCGCTGCAATTTCCCGCCCGATCAGTAGGGGTCGCTGCGCAAGGTTGTTGTGCTTTTGGCTACAGTGAGCAATGGCGTCCGAGGGAGAAAGACTGTTGTTGTTGAAACAGTGGCCGTTTGTCACTTTTCTGTGTCACGGAACGCAGTTTTAAGAAAATTTGAGGCGAGAAATTGGCCATTTAGAGTCTAAACATACGTGTGTGTGTTAAGATATGACGTATTTATAGTTCGGCAGCGACGAAGTCGGCGGTGTTCAGCTCCGCCCTCTGTGGACGCTCGCTGCTCACTGTGAGCCGGCACAGAGCAGCTTCGCTCGGCCTGTCCTGAGGACCAATCGCAGCTCTTGCCGTCTCCGTTGTCCCTTGACGGAGTGATGAACACTTAAAAAATATTCCGTGCAGCCGGAGACGACGCAGAGGCTCTTCGACAGGTTCTGCTTCGACGCAGAGGACTCTGCGTAGGCTACGCAGAGCACTTTAAGCAGGAGTATAAATTGGGCTTAATTGTGCTTTGTAGATGTTCCTGTATGCTGCTGTTTTTCCTTTCTATGAGCTTCAGAAACGTACGGGCCTCGTTGACTGTGTGTGTGTGTTGACTGTTTGTGAGGTCCCAACTGAACAACATAGTCTGCCGTGCACTGTGACATAAACAAATAGCTGGTAACTGTGTTTGTAAGGAGACAAGCATGTTAATTTATTGACAATGTGAGATAGAAGCCTAATTTGACTGAATGTGACCATTTTTAAATTAAATACAGGTCCCACGGTTGGTGTAGTGGTTAGCACTCTTGCCTTTGCAGCAAGAAGACCCGGGTTCCTGGATTCGAGCCCCGTTTGGAGCAACTTCGTAAAAAAGGCCTTTCTGCAAGGAGTTTGCATGTTCTCCCCGTGTGTGTGTGGGTTTTCTCCGGGTTCTCTGGCTTCCTCCCACAGTCCAAAAACATGCGACGTGGGGATTAGGTGAATTAGTCACTCTAAAATGATCGTAGGAGTGAGAGTGTGAGTGAATGGTTTCTTGTCTCTATATGTGGCCCTGTGATGGACTGGAGAACTGTCTACCCCGCCTATACCCTGGTGTCAGCTAAGATAGGCACAGCAACCCCGCAACCCTCTGGTGGAGGATGTTTAAGATTTTAAATTATGAATTGGGACATTTTGATTGATGTTACACTGTTGGACAAATGTGCTACATTTGGAAATCAAATATCTCCTGAAATTTTAGCCACCTACTTCCTGTGATGTGTTTCATGACAGCCCATCCCTATTGTGTTGAGCATGATTATTGTTAGCGTAACTGAACATTAAGTATGAACGTATAGAGAAAACATGTAGCCTTTCTTTATCCTGAAACTTTTTTAGATGGGGAAATATCAGGGAAGTGAAAAGCAACAGTCAATACAACAGTTAAAAAAGATGCTGCCACAATTCCAAGGAGCTTCCCCAGTTGATTATGCCTGGAAATATTGAGAAATACAGTTAGAGCTCTGCTAGTGCTGTGTGTTATTTTTGTAAATACTCATTTTATTTTATGGGAAAATTAGCAAAGTTTTTGAAAGCTTCATTATACAGTCACTGCATCAACATACAAGCCAAACCAGTTTGTAAGATAAGTTATAGAATCTGCCTCATGCACATAATTGTAAAACTGTCCAATATAATCACAACATGAAGAATAGTTTGAAAGTCTACTGTACACAGAGTAGTTTTGACTAATAATTGGTGCAATATTTTTTCATGACCAACTGGAGTAACGGACTACAATGACCCTTTTTCCACACACCTGTTGCCAACAGGGGGGGCTGCGTAGGACCATAATTCCTTTTTTTACCTGACACATACACAATTTTACCTCTCACATACACTATTTTTGGCTCTCACATACACAATTTTACCTCTCACATACACAGTTTTACCTCTCACATACACAATTTTACCTCTCACATACACTATTTTTGGCTCTCACATACACAGTTTTACCTCTCACATACACTATTTTTGGCTCTCACATACACAATTTTACCTCTCACATACACAATTTTGTCTCTCACATTCACTATTTTTGGCTCTCACATGCACAATTTTACCTCTCACATACACAATTTTACCTCTCACATACACTATTTTTGGCTCTCACATACACAATTTTACCTCTCACATACACAATTTTACCTCTCACATACACTATTTTTGGCTCTCACATACACAATTTTACCTCTCACATTCACTATTATTGCTTCTCCTGGGGGGTATGACCCCCTAAGAATTCCCACCAATGGGTGCCTGCCGTTGACGTCATATGTCACAATGGCTTGTGGGGAATGAGTCCATCACAGACTGGACCCTCTGGTGGGATGGTTTCTTCCTTTGTCTTCACCATGTGGTTTCTGGGTTTTATGACCTGAAACTTTTCACCAGGCCTGAGTTCAGGCTTTATGACTTCCCAGTAGGCCGCAACAGATTACAATGGCTAGGCCCAACACATGTTAATATTTACATGAAAAAAAATAAAAATAATAATAAACTCTAAAATAATAACAATACAAAAAGAAAATGATATTATGAGACACAATTACTCTCTCAGCCAGAGGCAACAACACAAGCCAATACACAATGTTTTATCGGAAAAAGCAGAAAAGCCAGTGCTTTTTAGGGTCTGCCATATCATAGAGTGTCACTGTCAGTAGGATATAGCTACACAACAAAGACAAACAGAGTACATATTGGATTTGACAACAAGATCATTGAAAATCAGAAGGAAAATCAAAGAATCACTGTGCATGCAGCAAAGAAAACTGAAAAACTAGCTGGTATGACTGCTTTGTACCTGAACCTGATGTTTCTATGAATCGGTCTCTCTTACTCATTTAACAGCAGTCTTCCAAAATTGCAATGGAAATGAAACGGCGAATCAACTTTTCTGTGAAAACCTCAAACCAAGGCCTCCTGAAATTTCCAAAAGTTTAGGTTATGAAAAGGTTTAGGTTATGGTTTGGTAATTTCCCAAAATGGAAAAAAGGTCATTGTGGTCTTGCTTCAGAATACTGGGTTTGCTCTTTTCTTTCCAACGTTTAAAGTTAGATTTTTATTTATTTACATCTTCCCTTTTCTGTCTGTACAGATTACTCATGTGATGAAGCGGATAAAGGCCCAACGGTACAGATGCACAGCCTCAGAGAGTTTGAACAGGTAAGAATAAAAAAAGCTGTGTTCCTGCTCTGGTACTGTGGTGCAGATACTGTATTACTGTTCTGAGCAGAAGAGCTGGTTATATGAAGCAGCAACAACTGATCTTCTCCTGCTACTGGGAAATTACTCTTGAGTAATATTAGCCACTGTGTCTTAACTGTGTCCACACTTGTCTCTGCTCTGTATCAGTCATTGCAGCTGTATTTAGGTGTGTTTGTTGACATGATGTGGCAACTGAAACTCTACATGAGTCAGTCTCCTGTTAATTATTTCATACAGACTGTATAACTCAGCACAGCCTTTGCACAACTCCAGCTTGTGTGAGAGTTCAATTCAAGATTTTGTCTGTTGTTGCTGTTCTTTTAAAGCGGAACTAGACCGGAAGTTCCTATTATCGCTGTTTTTTTGGTGTGTATCTGCGTCATTACCTTGTTTATGAAGCCCTGACGGTTCGAAACAAACAGTTCAGCCACTGCTGAGAACGTTGTGTTTTATTGTAATCTCGGGGCTCAACGAGATCACTGAAAATCCCGTAATAGTTACGTAAGCAGCGGTTCTCCTGAACAACCGATCGTCCTGCTCCGGGCACTAGTCCGGGCACATCCGGTTACGTACATTGAACCGCAGAAGAAGAATAACGTCCGTTGTGGAGGTGTTTCACGAGCAACAGTGTCTTCTGACTCTGGGTCTGACTCCGGTTTAAAGTCATAAAAGGGACTGCGGCGGGGAGTCGTGACGAAGCTATTTTTAAACACTGTTAAAACAATGTTTTGATAATGAGGAGCAGTGCGTCCGCCGTTCCAGAGGGGGGCGCTGCGCTTCTGAGAACGGATGTGCTGGATAGTACTGGCCAATCACAAGACTCTGTCTTCTGGGGGTGAAAGTTCACTCTGAAACATCGCGGCTGAAAAACACTGTCAGAAAAGAGGATTTCTATCGGCTAGTTTACAGCAACTTGGAGGTTTTTGAGCATAAAAACAAGTTAATATATGTAAGTAGACCTCCATAACTAACATATATGTGCAACAGGACCACTCTATGTGACCTTTAAGAAGCTAAGATGGATGATGATGGTGATGATGATGATGATGATGGTGGATACTTCTGAGCGCCAGGGTGTTTTGAGCAGCGGAATTTATGTCTGAACATTTTTGAGAGAGCTTTTTTGTGTTTTCAGTCATACCTGTTTGCAGGCGTCTCACATTACTAGCACAAGGTTACTGTCCTGACATAAAAACAAATCATTTGAGAGGAAATGCATGAGAATTGAACTGCAACAAAGTGACTGAACTCACACTAGAGTCCAGTTTCAAATATTTTCGTAGCTGTGACTATAATATAACCATTAATCACTTTTTTATAATAGCCTTAAACCCCGGATGACTTCTGTTGCCAAACTTTAAATGGGTGTAATCGTATCTTCACAAGTATCCGTGATGATGGCAGACGCCTGAGAAAAAGACCAGATTAACTATAAGAAAGTAGCTGTGACTATGCACAAAGGGGCCCTTCCATACACAGACATATTTTTAGAAGATGATCTGAATGACCACACTTCTCATTCACTAATATGCTGGTTTCAAAGTAAGGAGATGAGAGCCATATTTTTTTCCCCCCTCTGGTTCTGTGCCAGAGTAATGGATTCTGGGATGTTTGCCAGGTGCATTTTGGGTCTGATATAACGCCTGCTGCAATTATGCTGTTCCCCTTTTTGGTGTAAGACAGAGCTACAGAAGGGGGGGGAGTCGGTGGTTATAGTAATGTTGGGTTGCGGGTGGAGGTCAAATGTTGTGGTCACATCTTCCACCTCATCCAACAAACACTGATTGATTCTGAGCAATGTTCATTTCTTTCGTACAGTCACTAATCAAGAGCAAATGTTTTACATCACTTCATCTCTATAGTTGTAAACACAGTCACTACTTGTTATCTAGATCAGTGTGTCCCAAACACTGGGTCAAACATACCAACTCAATCCGTGTATCGTTAGTTTTTCAAAATAAAACCCGAAATAAAAAATAAAAAAACGAAAACAACTAGTTTTCTCAGGATTCGTTTACAAAATCAAAATGAAAAAAAGGAGAAGCGGGAGAATTGTGGGTGTGAGTTGATATATTTAATAAAATGGAGATGTACTTTTGATCTCATAAATCGGCAATCTTTCTCGTATATTTTCCACTCACTTAAAAATAATAATAAAATCATACTTGGCCCCAATGCACCGTTGTAAAAAGATGCTCAATCGTCCCAGAATAATCCTCCAGTCCGGCCATACTTCTTCTTATTTGGTCTGTTTTGCAGGCCCTCTGATAGCTTCTGCTAAAGGTCACAAACAAGTCGTTTTTTATTTCTGGTTTTATTTTGAAAAACAAATCAACAAATGATATGTGGATTTACATGGATTCCACTTATAGGTTGTTGTTTTTTTGCTAAAATATCTTAATTACAGATTTCTGTCTATATATTTCAAATAATGCATAAAAAGACATTTTAATTAATTTACCAAACATCTCTTGGAAATTACTTGTTTACCAATTTAAAATGGTATCAGGTCTTATAGACATGGCTGGAAATTAGTTGCTACATTAAGCACACATTTGCTTTGTGATTTGAACATTTTATTGTGATTTGGATCTTTAAAAAGTTGGTCCCCATTTAGAAGGTTTGAGAAACACTGATCTAGACTCTATGACATGATTTTACCATCTGTCCTGAATGATCCAATCACAAGTAAATGGTGTCAAATTCAGGTGTAAACACATGCGAATGTATCCGGATCTGTTTTGAAGAGCCAAACATACATGCAGGCCTCGCCTCGTCTGCAAAGAATTGACATCCTGCGAGCAATTTCAGTGTTTTTACACTTTGCAGTAGCCACACGAGAGATGGGCGAGTGTTTGATTATTCGATTTGATTATAATAAGTTGATCAGTTACTGTGGCTATTTGTAATTATATTAAAGAGATACAAAACAAATGTCATATCGGTGTTTGCATTTCTAAAAACAAATCTGTTTACTCCAATCCTAATTTGTTTGTGCATCCATTATCACAAGGTGTCAGCAGCAGCAGCAAGCGTTTAGGGCCCATCCACATGGAAAAGGGTTGAGGTGAATACGCATTATGCTTCAGGAGACCTCAAACAGTATTTTTTTGAAAACACCTCCCACAGTGGGAAAATCTCAAAACGCCGACCTCACCTTTCCGCGTTGACAGTGAATACGATACTTTAAGAAAACGTCATACTCCCAGCTCTCTCTCTTGCACTGTCTCCAAGACAATGAATGTTTGGAGATTGACAGTTTTACTACTAACTACTGTCAATGAAAAGCAACTAAAGTAAGTGTGAAAAGAGACATCAAAAGATATCACTAGAACACGTCCTGTCTTTAGAGATTTCACTTACACACAGTGGACGGCACATCGTCTTCTCTGTTTTTGTGTGTAACGTTACAGCATCACTTACAGTCCTGGCAATAATATGTACTACAGCATTTGAGTCGTTTTCATGTGGATGTGGGCTTAATGAGTAAACTTAATCTGTGTCTGCAGAAGTGATGCATTTTTTTTTTTTTAAGGTTTCTTGAATGCATCTCGTTGACTCCCATTAGCTTTGAGCCCTGCATTACCTTCACAGGCTGTTATGTGCCATAGTTTTTAGAATTTTTGATGATGAATATTCAAATTGCATTTTTACTTGAAATGTCCGTCCCGAATCATGCATTATTTTTTTTAGCCTTGCCCACAACATTAACTCTAATCAACACATCATGTCACACATAGACATACACTGTATAAAAACATAATTTGGACTCGATGAACAGACATGATGTAGTTTTTATATTTGCTGTGGTGTCCATGTCCACAGTGAAGCCCTTTGTATTGACACATAAGAGTAATTAGTTTTCCAGCCTTTAACCAACTAGTTCTGTTCCCTAAATGTGACCAAACTTCAACAGAGGAACCGAGGCTTCTCTCTGGCACTAAAGACATTCTTTGACAAACAGCTGTGTGTTTGCGTCATATAAAGGCTCTACAATTATTTGACAATAATCTATAGACACGTCTTTATAGTCAAATGCTGGCAATAACCGTGGGAAGGTTCCTGTGATTCCAAGCAAACAAATAATATAATAATATGATAATAATATTTTTTACAAACCTCAAGAACTCCATTGCAAGGAAACGTTACATTTTTATTCCTCCTTCCTCTTACAGATAAAGTATAGTCGAGGCATCAGTGTCATTTGTGTATTAGTTTTGATTCAAAAATATATATTGGGATCCTCTTAATGTTGTGATCTTGCATTTAAAGGTGAAGTAAGTAGTTTATAGTGCCATCTAGAGGAGAGGCTGAAATTTACAACAAAGACCTGCTGCTCTGCTCACCCCCTCCCTTCCCTGAGCGCTACGGTATCCGCAGCTGGTCAAATGTCGTCCTCGTCGTCTTTCTCCGTGTCAGCAGATGAGGTTTGTGAGGTGAGGGAGAGGGCGGAGCTACCGCGGCTGTAGTAGACAAAGCGGAGAGAGTGGAGGCGGGACTTCCGCTACAAGTAAAGAGACGCTTGATTTGTTCTCTCGCGTTTGTCCTTACAGGCTCCGGTAGAAACATGGCGTCTCGCTGCTAACAGTGGCTATGCAACCGCGGCCCGCGACCATGTTATTTTACATGACTTTTTGAAACACTACGAAAATTATACTATTATACAGCGACTAGACAATGCAGGAGCACATAATATGTATAAAAAAGTGGATTTTGGGTTATATAAACCCATAAATACTACACATTGTACCTTAAAGTTATGTCGATTTTTTTTTTTTTTTTTTGAATGTACAATATAAAGTACAGAGGTTGGTGGTAAATCCCTAAATCAGCCTAAAATAAGTGATTTGGTGCAAAAGTGGGCTTGTAACAACAGTCAAACAAACGTATCACTGTAATGGATTTTGGATGGACGTCAATGTGGAGAATTGACAAACTGAGAAATCTGGCAAGAACATGAATAAAACTCTGCTCACAGGGCAAGACTTTGTGGCTGGAGCACGTGATTTATCTGATTTCTATCACTGGGCTGGAGTATTTACAGTTCAGCCTCTCAAAGTATAACAAACGGAAACAACTGATTTTCAATAAAGAGCAGAGACATAACAGTCGGGGCCTTGTCTGAAAAATTTCCACATTCTGACGGAGCAAATTAAAAGTTTGTTGACCTTTTTTTTCTTGCTGCTGTAGTTTTACATTAAGCGTTTCTGACAGTGGCAGCGTATGTTGGTCCTCTGATCTTAATTGAACAGTCTGCATTATTGAATCCAGGTTAGGTTAGAGAGGGAGAGAGAGAGAGAGAGAGAGAGAGAGAGAGAGCGTCCTCTCTCCACATTTGCATTAGTTTAAAGAATCAATCTTCCCACTGGCTGGTTGGAAGAAACATGACGCTGCCAGAGGAGCGTTTGTAACTGTCAAACATCGCTCTGTAGTCTTGAGGTTTCAAAAAGAGAAGAAAAAAAAAAAATCAAAATGCCCCTCACAAATGGCCTTTATTAGTCCGCAGCAAAAATTGAAAGCACATGGTCTCCTATAAATGTGAATTCAAACCGACCACAGAGATTGATAGAAGAAGGGAGAGGAATGCATATAATTCTGGCCATTAAAACCTCAGGACAAATTAGGGTTGTTAATCTGTTATTTTGCCCTCAGTCTCAGCGTTCACTTCTAAAAAGCCACATATGCCATGAAAGGTCCGTCAGAGTTGAATTACCATCAGCAGAGTGGCAGTAATGGACCATACTCGGCATTAGTGCGAAGGCCAGAGACGGATCGTGCAATTCTGCAGCTGACAGCAGGGATGAAGCCATGGCGTGCAAAATAAATGCTACATTTCTTTTGATTGCCTTTATCTCCTCCTTGTTCTCCCCAAATATCTGTTGTGGTATTTGGAAATAGGTCAGAATACTGTGTGGGTGTCTGAGTGTGAGCTGCTGCTGCCTCTGATTTGCTGCTTTATGCAGCTAGCATCTCTGAACATGTATGAGACACAGGAACAGTGAATCTGGATGAAGAAAAAGACCATACAAAAATATCCAGTCTTAGAATAATAGTGGATATCTGATGATAACAAAAAAAAAAATATGAAAAGTGTCTGGAATGTCTTGTTTGTAATGAATTTAGAGAGAAAAAATTGATGAAAGTTAAAATTTGCTAAATAAGGGTGCAGCCCTTATGATGCACTCCAAACAATGTTACAGTATGTCAAAACTGGATAAATTAAACTGTGATATAATGTCATAAGACAGGACTGTGGCCAAAAACGGTTACAAATTCAAATACAAAACACCGAGGTCTTTTAGGTTTCGTTTTTTTGACGTAACTGGCAACCGTGGTTGCTTGGCAGCTGAGACTCTACTGACTGACTACTCACCACATGCCAAAACATGATTTCAAAACATGAACATGATTTGTGGTCCGCAAAATATTTTCTGTACTGTTGTTGTTGGTGAGTTCAGTTTGTTATATGAACATTGTTCCTGAGTCTCTGTGACTCTATTTTTAGAGTGATTTTATGGCCAGTTGCTTTAGATTTATTACATAACTAAGGAAGAGATACTTCTGATAATGTTACTATTATATGATGATACTTGTTTGATTTCAATGTTATTAATTTGCAACTTTGAGTCCTGCTTAGGAAAACGTTTATTTTTGTTTCTAAAAAGTATATCATTTGATTTGTTTACATTCAAGGAAAGCTCGTTCATTTGAAACCATCCTGAGGTGGTTTTGGCATTTCTGATTAGACGTCCAAAGTCAGGGTGAGACATGGCAAAGTTAGCATCAGCCGCAAATAAAATGGGCAGAGAAGACTGAGAAATTACAGCAAACTCATTAATAAAAATCAAAAACAGAAGGGCCCCAAAAATTGAGGCACACCATAGTATAGTTTTGGTTTCTTAGATTTATGACCATTAACACAAACGTATTGTTCTCCGTTACATATCTTGAAGACCATATCAGATGGAGTTTTGACAGAAGAATATCAAGGTCAACTGTGTCAAACGCTTTTGAGAGATTCAAGAAAATAACAATAGCAAACATATTGTTGTCCAGAGCAGTAGAATTTGTATCATCGAGGTGTGTGTAATAACTCTTGTGTAAATTAACCAGGACCTTGGAAAAGCTTGGTAAGATAGAAGCCGGTCTTTAATTGCTAAAAACACTGGGTTCGCCTCATGTTGTCAAGTCACAGTGAGCTGAAAATGTCTTAATCTTTTACAAAAACTTCAGAGATGAAAATATGGCCCTTCCTCACCATACTATACATCCATTTTTAAATTAATTATTTCCAGGGTGCTGAAAGTGTTTTTAAAAGGTACAACCACAAGGTAGTAAAATAATAAAGGGAAAAGGATAAAGAGAAAATCAACATTTTGGGGGTAGAGCAGTTGCTAAATAGTGTTAGATTTTCGAAACACTCTTTCACGGAGTATCACTTTTAACCAGTCAAGTATAGTGTAAATATAGCTTTGTAACTATGTTAAAAAACTATGATAAAAAAAAGTTTTACATTTGTAAAGCATGCTTATCAAATGTATTAGACCACCTGTCATAAAAACAAGAACACTTGTAAAAACTTGTTTAAAACTAAAAAAGTCATTGTTATTTATCTGGCAAATAACAACATAAATTGATCTTTTTATACCCAAATTTGAGCCGGCTCACTGGGCTTCTCTGAGAGGTCAAAAACGAATCAAGCAATAATGAAGAAATAATAATGTGCTTTACTATTTGTTTTTGTTATTTGCAATATATATATATTTAATTATATGTTAGTATTAAAAATATAATTTTGGTTCAAGTGCTTAAGCACTGTGTACAAAAGTGGTGCCATAGGGATCTATCATGATCATTGAAATGTAGATTTTAAAACCGTAAACAAACATTATAAAGTGAGCATATCAGTGGACAACAAAGCATGCTATTGTGTCTTTAAAACATTATTACTTGTATCTGCAAGGCAGAGCATGTGTCATCAAAGGAGGAACAGGAAATATACTGTAAGACAAGTAGCTTTTGTCAGAACAGATATTTTCAGACTGTTCTCTTTCATTTCAGGAAGCAGCAGCAGCCACATCCACACTGCCTCAGTGCTATTGAAGTGTGATGCATGCAGTTTTACACAATTTTCTCAAATCTCCCTCTAATAATAGATATTGATTCCATCGCGTCCAGCTGTCTGTGACACCCTCCCTCTGACCTATTACTGGAATGAAGAGTTTTGAAGAGCATCTGGTGAATGAGCCTTGAAGACCATTAATGGATGACCTAACAGCACTGGAGTCAGTTTTCAGCACAGCAGCACTCAGACACAATGCTGATCGATACAAAGCAGCTCAGTTTTCAGCTTAGTGCTCAGATTAGCTGCCGTTTCCTTCACACACACACACACACATTCTTGTACTTGCTGCATACTGAGGACTGGGTTGCTCACAAAGTGAGGACCAGCATTTCCACTTTTTAAATCAACACAATTACAAATATCTACTTCATGAATGACATCTACAAAGAACTACTGGTTGCAGTACCATAAAATGTCTGCAGGTGGAGCCCCAGAGCAAAAAGGGCTAGAAAACTTTTTCGATTTTTTTTTTTTTTTTTTGGTCCAAAATTTTACAAAAACGTCATACATATACTATGTTGTCCAAAATTTGAAAAAATCTTTGTCAAAAAAATTTTGGTCCAAGATTTAAAAATGAAAATGTGGCCCAAAATTTGACAAAAAAAATTTGGCCTAAAATTTGACAAAAACATCATACTATACTATGTCGACCAAAGTTTTAAAAATAATTTGACCAAAAATGTTTGGTCCAAAATTTGACAAAAAAACGTCATACTTTACTGTCATACAAAATTTGAAAAAATCTTTGACAAAAATTTTTTGGACCAAAATTTATGTAAAAAAATTTTTTTACATAAATTTGGTCCAAAATTTTACAAAAAAAGTCAAACTATACTATGTCGTCCAAAATTTAATTTTTTTTTGACAAATTGGGTATAGCATGTTATAGCAACCTAAGGAAGTGATTTCAATGAAAACAAAGTGAGGACCAGCCAAAATGTCCTCACTCTGTAAAAATGACCTCACTTTGTTGGTTAAAAACCCTCACTGGTCCTCAGTATGCTGCAAGTACAAGAACACACACACACACACACACACACACACACACACACACACACACACACACAGGGTAGCGCAGCTATAATTTTAAGGGCTCTCCATTGCCTTCCAGCCTAAACAAAGCCTTACCACTCACCTTAACCATCACCACAAATATTAGCCCTAAACTCAGGCAAAGATAAGATTTTTCCTCACTAGGACCAGGTTTTGTTTTCAGTTGGACTACTGGTCCTAAACATGTACACACAAAGGTGTACACAATGTTACACACAGACTATACATGACGTGTTTTTATCAGTTGCCATATAACGAGGGGTATTTTTCTCTACCTTAGAAAAACATGTGAGCTAAGATAAGGATAAAGGTAAAATTGTATTTATCATGAGACAACTTACGTACAATACAATTTGTCTTGTGTAGAAATTAATTTAAAATGATGAATAATAAGCCATAGTTCAGAAGAGACCTGTTCGGACACTGTAGATATAAAGTAGTAAAGTAAACTGCATTTCACACAGTGGATTTCACAATGCAGCATTTCTACAGCATGTTAACTCTACATAGTGATGTCATTCTCAGTTTGTATCATGCACACGTTCCAAACTAAGTATGAGACCTATTTTAAGGCTTATGTTGAGACCAGGACAGCTTCACTGCACCACACTTGCGCCACCATCTGGAAAGTAATAGGCATGGCCAAACTATGCTTGTGGTGCTCGAGTATAGCCTGCGCTCCACTTTTGTTAATTGATCCCAGGTGTGTGCAGTAAATTTGTGCTCCTCTCCAGTGGGTCAGAGAAGACATATTGACTTGATCACGGCGTCAGTCAGGGATGATAATTGCTCAGTTAAAATGTACAGTAATCTGCTCCCTACACACTCTCACAGCAGTAACACAGGCCTCGTGTGTGTGTGTGTGTGTGTGTGTGTGTGTGTGTGCGTGTGTGCGTGCGTGCGTGCGTGCGTGCGTGCGTGCGTGCGTGCGTGCGTGTGTGTGAGTGTGTTCTTGTACTTGTGGCATACTGAGGACCAGTGAGGGTTTTTAACCAACAAAGTGAGGTCATTTTTACGGAGTGAGGACATTTTGGCCAGTCCCTTACTTTGTTTTCATTGAAATCACTTCCTTAGGTTGCTAAAAATTTTGGGTCAAAGGTTTTTTTTTTATTTTGGGTCAATTCTTTTTTTTCAAATTTTGGGTCAATTTTTTTTTTCAAATTTTGGGTATTTTTTTTATTTTCAATTTTTGGGTAATTTTTTTTTTCAATCTTTGGTTCAAATTTTTTGTCAATTTTTTTTTTCAAATTTTGGACGACATAGTATAGTATGACGTTTTTGTCAAATTTTGGACCAAACATTTTGGGTCAAATTATTTTTTCAAATTTTGGACGACATCATCTGGACAAATGATGTTAGTCAAATTTTGGACCAAACATTTTGGGTAAATTTTTTTTTTCAGGTTTTGGACGACATAGTATAGTATGACGTTTTTGTCAAATTTTGGACCAAAAATTTTTGGTCAACTTTTTTTTTCAAATTTTGGACGACATAGTATAGTATGACGTTTTTGTCAAATTTTGGACCATACATTTTGGGTCAAATTATTTTTCAAATTTTGGACGACATCGTCTGGACAAATGATGTTAGTCAAATTTTGGACCAAAAATTTTGGGTCAAATTTTTTTTCAAGTTTTGGACGACATAGTATAGTATGACGTTTTTGTCAAATTTTGGACCAAAAATTAAAAAAAAATCGAAAAAGTTTTCCAGCACTTTTTGCTCTGGGGCTCTACCTGCAGACATGTTATGGTACTACAACCAGTAGTTCTTTGTAGATGTCATTCATGAAGTAGATATAGCAGAGAGACCACAGCCATGTGTACATCAGCTCATCCTACAAGACAGTCACTGGCTGAAATGGCTGTTCATGGCAGCTTGATCAGGAAAAGACGGGGAAACGTTTAAACCATTAGAGAAGACAGATGAAAAGCGTTTCAGGCTCTGTCTGTTGTGATAATATTTGAACCCTCTAAGATCTAAATAAAAACACACACCATAGCGAAGACTTAATATAAAATGTTCACCATTTATACACACACAGTTACAGTGCCTCAGAATGTTTTGCAGGCCTCTTGAGGCAGCAGTGTAAGAATAACGAACAATGATGGAGAAAGTCATAACTCTGAAATCAGAGCTATTCCCAACTCTGTGTCATGCTTAATCAAGGGCATTCCCACTGTAACCCTGTGGAGGTTTGGATTCCAAAGAAATCCCTTACACAAAAAATAGGAATATTTTTAATTACATTTATATATATATTGAATTATAAATGTATGTCATCACTGGTAAACTGATTAAAACTGTATCTCTAGTGGTTTGTGTGGTGAATAGGGATTAGATGTGTCAGTGTGTGGGATTTTAAAATAAGGCTCTCACAATAAGTTGATTTTGGCAAATTTCCTTAAATTTCCTTCTAACGCAAATGACCTGGGGACCAGTACACATCCAGTCTGGTCAATCAAAGCCAGTCAAGTCAAAACAAATAAGTCAAATCTTCAGTCGTGGGGGTAGTGATGATATTTCACACAAATTAAAGTGTTTATTTTGATTTGGAACAATATATAACTCGTAATAAAAACAGATTTATTCTGCAAAATGAATCTATTCATAAAAAAAACTGAAGAAATAACTTTGTATTATGCCAAATTAAATCAATTGGAGAGCAGTGATTTTGAGACCTCTGCTTTAAGGAGATGACTGAACACTTTTCAGCCATGCTGCTGTTGTCCCTGAGGATGTCATGAGGGCACAGCCCCCATATTTGTTAAAGCGGAACTAGACCGGAAGTTCCTATTATCGCTGTTTTTTTGGTGTGTATCTGCGTCATTACCTTGTTTATGAAGACTGACGGTTCGAAACAAACAGTTCAGCCACTGCTGAGAACGTTGTGTTTTATTGTAATCTCGGGGCTCAACGAGATCACTGAAAATCCCGTAATAGTTACGTAAGCAGCGGTTCTCCTGAACAACCGATCGTCCTGCTCCGGGCACTAGTCCGGGCACATCCGGTTACGTACATTGAACCGCAGAAGAAGAATAACGTCCGTTGTGGAGGTGTTTCACGAGCAACAGTGTCTTCTGACTCTGGGTCTGACTCCGGTTTAAAGTCATAAAGGGACTGTGGCGGGGAGTCGTGAAGAAGCTATTTTTAAACACTGTTAAAACAATGTTTTGATAATGAGGAGCAGTGCATCCGCCGTTCCAGAGGGGGGCGCTGCGCTTCTGAGAACGGATGTGCTGGATAGTACTGGCCAATCACAAGACTCTGTCTTCTGGGGGTGAAAGTTCACTCTGAAATCTCGCAGCAGAAAAACACTGTCAGAAAAGAGGGTTTCTATCGGCTTGTTTACAGCAACTATGAGGTTTTTGACCATAAAAACAAGTTAATATATGTAAGTAGACCTCCATAACTAACATTTATGTGCAACAGGACCACTCTATGTCACCTTTAACCAAGCAAATAAAAAACAGAACCAAAAACCAGAACATCACACATACTTCCTAATATGTTGTCATGATCCTGTTAACTGACAGACTTCTTGATAGATAATTGATTGAATTTCACTCATCAGTTGAGTAAGCGTCAACTGGTTATCTGTTGACCTGATACTGAATACCTGGAGATTACTAATAGAGAGTCAACAATCAAAATAAAGTGTGACCAAATTATTAATCATGTACAGCGTTTGATGCTCACTTTTACAAGTTGTGAGTGATAAGTATTATACTGCCACATTTATAATAATGATCGTGTTACATTTGAGTACCCGTGTAATAGCAGCGGTGAATTGCTTTTGAATGAAATTGTTAATATTTCATATGAGGGACTTCAAAAATGCTGTCGAGCTTACTAACGTATACACAGTCATAGTGATTTATTTTGAAGTACCACAAGGGGGAGCCTGCATCTTTACATTCCTGGACCTCGTGATATATGTAATGATCTTATTCTTGTTTTTCAGTTTAAAGCCAAGTCAAGTCACAATTACCAAAGTGCTGTTCATAATCACATCAATAGAACAGCAAAGACATGAAACAATAGGAATACCATATGATATGGCACCAAAACAAAAAAAACACAAACAATTTCTCTAACTCAACCTGAATTGAAGGCCAAGGAGAAATTCCAAGGCAGAGGGTCTGCCATGGCAAAGGCTCGGTCACCTCTGGTCTTCAGTTTGGTCTTAAAGCGGAACTAGACCGGAAGTTCCTATTAACGCTGTTTTTTTTGTGTGTATCTGCGTCATTACCTTGTTTATGAAGCCCTGACGGTTCGAAACAAACAGTTCAGCCACTGCTGAGAACACTGTGTTTTATTGTAATCTCGGGGCTCAACGAGATCACTGAAAATCCCGTAATAGTTACGTAAGCAGCGGTTCTCCTGAACAACCGGTCGTCCTGTTCCGGGCGGTAGTCCGGGCACATCCGGTTACGTACATTGAACCGCAGAAGAAGAATAACGTCCGTTGTGGAGGTGTTTCACGAGCAACAGTGTCTTCTGACTCTGGGTCTGACTCCGGTTTAAAGTCATAAAAGGGACTGCGGCGGGGAGTCGTGACGAAGCTATTTTTAAATACTGTTAAAACAATGTTTTGATAATGAGGAGCAGTGCATCCGCCGTTCCAGAGGGGGGCGCTGCGCTTCTGAGAACGGATGTGCTGGATAGTACTGGCCAATCACAAAACTCTGTCTTCTGGGGGTGAAAGTTCACTCTGAAATCTCGCAGCAGAAAAACACTGTCAGAAAAGAGGATTTCTATCGGCTCATTTACAGAAACTAGGAGGTTTTTGACCATAAAAACAAGTTAATATATGTAAGTAGACCTCCATAACTAACATATATGTGCAACAGGACCACTCTATGTCACCTTTAAGGACTTCCAGCAGCAGCTGGTTGGTTGGTTCGACCTAAGTGTTCCGATTTGAGTGAACATACGCAGCAGTTCAGCCACATACTGAGATGCCATCCTATTAAAGGGTTTGATAACAAATGATACGATTTTAAAATGCACTGTGCCAGTGGAGCGAGGCCAGTGTTTGTGGGGTGATATGATCACGTGACGCATAACGGTAAGAAAACGAGCTGCACATGATACATCAGTGATCGATCTATACCAAATTATATGGAGTTACAGTAATTCAGCCGTGAACTATAAACAATGTAAATAAAATAATACAACAAAAAATTGTTTTTATGACAGAGCTGAGCTAATGGTTTGCTTTGGACCAAAACAGTTGATGGACAAATGAAAACACTAAACACTGAACACTAAAACAAACGTTGTAGGCTTGTAGTGTTAAATTGTCTCAGTTGTCCTGAACACACGAAGGCCAGTATGTTACATAAGATCAAGCTTTCAAATTATTTTCCACACCCAAACTAAAAATAAATAAATAATCCAAGGCCAAGAAAGCAGCTTTATAAGAGCGGTTATTAAAATCCAGTGTTGACACGGCACTTCTTCTCGAACTGACACTCAGCGAACACGGTTCCGTTGGACAGATTTGACAGTTATCCTCCAAACTGTCAAAGATCTGGCGACTGTGATGTTTTTCAGAAACACCTCTTCATTAGACGAGGAAATTGAATATAGATTCTAACAAGGTTCCTTTTGTAGCTTTTCAGTCTCACTGCTCCAACTGCTCGTAAGTGTGTTTCCCATCAGCCGCCTGCTTGTTGTAGCTTATTACTGATGGACTGACTGATGGTCTCCATTTGTTTTTGTTTTAGTCTCTCTCTCTCTCTCTCTCTCTCTCTCTCTCTCTCTCTCTCTCTCTCTCTGTTGGTCATGGCCAGATCTGTGTATAATCAAAGCCATCTCTACCCCTCTGTTTCCCCCTCTTTTCTCTCTTTCTCTCTCTCGATCACAGAAACATTCTGCAGATTCTCACTTTGTCTCTTTCTCCTTCCTTTCCTGCTCTTGAATCTCTCTCTCTCTCTCTCTTGCTCCCTCTCTCCTTTTCTCTGGGATAACTTCTAAAAGGTTGTGAAAGAGCAACATGTGCTGAGCAGACCTTATTTTCCCCTCCCTTCCTCCTCAAATACCAGAGAAAACTCAACCACTTGCCAGAGGAAAAAGGGGAGAAAAAAAATTACGTTTAAAAAAAAAACAAAAAAAAAAAAGAAATCCTGACTTGGAACTGGCCTGTATGCACCCATGTGTCATCATTTATTTCCAATGCAGCGTTACTGGAATCAGCACATTAGGATGAGGTGTTGAAACTGAGACAGAGAGTTTTTCATGCTGTACATTAGGGTCAGGTGCCTTTTGGTAAAAAACCCTCTAAATTAGTGGTGATTGAGTAAGCCTTTAAAATTGAACCATTTCTAGCAGACGGGGGGAAGGAAAACCAGGAGCAGGAATAAAGACAACCTTGATTTTCAAAAGGCCATTATAACACTTTGCTATTTGAGATAATTCTCTCTGCTGACATTTGTCTTTACACTTTGTTTGTTCATTGTTCATCACTTTAAAGGGACAATATGTAGTATTTATGGGTTTTTATAACCCAAAATCCACTTTTTTATACATATTATGTGCTCCTGCATTGTCTAGTCGATGTATAATAGTTTTTGTTTCATTTTCGTAGTGTTTCAAAAAGTCATGTAAAATAACATGGTCGCGGGCCGCGGTTGCATAGCCACTGTTAGCAGAGAGACGCCATGTTTCTACCGGAGCCTGTAAGGACAAACGCGAGAGAACAAATCAAGCGTCTCTTTACTTGTAGCTGAAGTCCCGCCTCCTCTCTCTCCGCTTCGTCTGCTACGGCCGCGGTAGCTCCGCCCTCTCCCTCACCTCACGAACCTCATCTGCTGACACGAAGAAAGACGACGAGGACGACATTTGACCAGCTGAGGACACCGTAGCGCCTCTCCTCTAGATGGCACTATAAACTACTTACTTCACCTTTAAATCAAAATCAAATCAACTGTTTTTGTACAGTGCCAGATTACAACATGCGTTATCTCAAGGCACTTTTCATTGTCAGGAGGAAACCTTTATCATATCAAAGAGGGCAGAGAATAAGTGAGTAACATTTTCACCATCAAGACCTGACCTTTTTTTCTGATTTAATTCAAATTGCCATCTTTTCCTTTACCCTTACCAAGTTTGTTCGTTTGTTTGTTTTTGCCCAAATATCTAGTGTGTAATAATTAGTGACATCTAATAGAGAGACATGTAATGGTTACCTCTCCTCTTCCAAAGTGTGAGTGAAGTGAACTACAGTGGCCTTCACATAACAGAAAGGATAACATTATTTTCTCTGTCCCTTTAACCAATCCTGTCCAACTTGTGAAAATATTTTCTCTCTTCAAATGAAACTTACGAATTCAACCGTTAAACTCTGCATTTAACAGTGTGTTGTTCTTGTACCCACTGGGTGAGGCTGGACTGCATCAGTGTTCTCAGACATAACCTGCAGCAGCGTCTCATAACATTTCCTGATCACCAATCACTTCATTGAGTGTATCAGTGGAATTGAAAATCCTTGATTTCCACACACTTTTACATTTACATTCACAATCAGCATTTTGCCAAAATATCTTTGAAGCACATCGGCCTACACTACAGTATCAGTATGGGTCACATTGCATGGAGTTAAATATCCTGCATTAAGTACATACTATGTCTTTGACTGCAGTATTTCGATTATGAGAGCATTCTATTAGTACAGCAAAAATGTGTTGATTGATTGTCGACTACTATGTTATTTTTTTTATTATTTAGGCTCAGTAGTACTGTGTAGTACTTCTTTTTTTTTTTTTTTTTTTTTTTTAAAGGGACAATGTGTAGTATTTATGGGTTTATATAACCCAAAATCCACTTTTTTATACATATTATGTGCTCCTGCATTGTCTAGTCTCTGTATAATAGTTTTTGTTTCATTTTCGTAGTGTTTCAAAAAGTCATGTGAAATAACATGGTCGCGGGCCGCGGTTGCATAGCCACTGTTAGCAGAGAGACGCCATGTTTCTACCGGATCCTGTAAGGACAAACGCGAGAGAACAAATCAAGCGTCTCTTTACTTGTAGCGGAAGTCCCGCCTCCACTCTCTCCGCTTGACCAGCTGTGGATACCGTAGCGCTCAGGGAAGGGAGGGGGTGAGCAGAGGAGCAGGTCTTTGTTTGTAAATTTCAGCCTCTCCTCTAGATGGCACTATAAACTACTTATTTCCCCTTTAAATGCAGTTGTATCTTGCACTGATATGTTAGTCCTTCTGCTGTGTAGCAGCTTGAGACATGGACGCTCAGTCTCATTGACAACATGGCTCTATGGCTCTCAATATGGCTGCCATTGGGGGCACATAGCAAAAATTGATTCTAGATCTTTAGAATATGTAAATTGATCTTGCCAGTACCAGACAGCCTTGTGATGTGATATGTAATGATACTGTTGAGCATAAAAGAAGCAGCCATTAATATTATGTTTCCAGTGATATGTACATTGACAGTTTAACAATAAGCACGTTTAACACGTGGACAGATAAGGACCTTGCACCGTCCTGTGTGACTGACTATGAGTCCTCTGGCCAAAACCTACAACTCCAGTGCAGTGCTTGAAATGGCACAGGCCAAATCTTTAACTCATGTTTAGTTATATTCGTTGACTTTTTTTTTTTGCCACCTTTGTGTCCTGGAAGAACTACATAATAACCGGACACTAAGGCTGTGCGATACTGCAAATTTTGGTATCGATCGATACCAAGGAATTACAGGGTCAGTATTGCAGATGCAAATACAGATGCTGATACTTTTTACTTGAAAATGCCTGATCATTGAATGATTTTTGTAATTTTGCCTTTGATGAATTGATTATGATTATGATAATGATAATGGGGGCCCACGGTTGGTGTAGTAGTTAGCACTCTTGCCTTTGCAGCAAGGAGACCCGGGTTCCTGGGTTCGAGCCCCGTTTGGAACATCTTCGGAACAAGGGCCTTTCTGCAAGGAGTTTGCATGTTCTCCCCGTGTGTGCGTGGGTTTCCTCCGGGGTTTCTCCGGCTTCCTCCCACAGTCCAAAAACATGCGATATGGGGATTAGGTGAATTGACCACTCTCATTAAATTGACCGTAGGTGTGAGAGTGTGAGTGAATGGTTGTTTGTCTCTATATGTGGCCCTGTGATGGACTGGGGAACTGTCCAGGGCGTGGATGGATAATGATAATAATAAAACACAACGATTTAAGACTTCAGATTTGAGGGAGGCTGAAAATGTCGACTGAATATATGATGATAGTTTAATCTCTCTGACCACCAATTACACTGTGAAAAACAACATTAATTAATGCTGGAAATAACGTTCACTTCTAGAAATTGCTACCTGGATATTGTTGAGGTTTTTGAAAGGCCTCTGTCAGTGACGTCTGTCTCTGTGCCAGGGGTCTGGTTTGCGTTTGGGGAGCTCCCTCCTCCTCCTCCTCCTCCTCCTCCTCCTCCTCCCTCCGTTTACTTTGCAGCTCAGCATTAACGTTTGGGTGTACAGCTTTTGAATGCTTGTACAGGTTTGTAGTGTTAGCACAGGATCGTTTCTCTTGACTGCTTATGTCACATCGAGCAGTTTCTCTGTCTGATGCTGTAAAATAGCTCCACACAGCCCTCCTCTTCCTCTCTGCCATCTCACCAGTCCATCCCTGCTCTGACTGGGAGGCAGCGGAGGGGGAGAGGAGGGGAGGGGAAGGGGAGGGGCCTAATGGGCCTGAGAGAGACGCTGCGCTCACACAAACTCTGTGAAGAAATCTGAGTGATATGCTGAACTAAAAACACTTCACACACTGCTCTAATTTATGAAAATTATGGTGTTATGTTAGGAAATTCTATAAGGCTCATGCAACTGTGATGAATTGATCTGGAGAAAGTTGCATGGAAAATTGAAAATGTAGATTAAAACATGGGTTGGTTTTCTCCAAAACATGTATGCTCTCCTCTATATACTCACTTTAATGGTCCCATGGCATGAAAATGTCACTTTCAGAGGTTTTTTGATATTAAGGTGAGTTCCCCCAGCCTGCCTATGATCCCCCCAGTTGCTAGAAATGGTGATATGTGTAAAGCAAGCGCTGGGTATCATCCCTCACCTTTGAGAAAATGAAAGCTCAGATGGTCCAATCTGGAATCTTTCCCTTTATGTCATAATAAGGGGAAAGGTAACCACCCCTTTCTCTGCTGCGCCTGCCAAGGTAATCTGGCTCACCGCCTCACCCGTGTGAAAAATGATCGATGACTGTGAGAACGAGAAAGGCTGTCAAAATTGCTCCAAAATGCTGTTGAATCTTACCTATACAGTAACACTTTTAAAGGGACAATATGTAGTATTTATGGGTTTATATAACCCAAAATCCACTTTTTTATACATATTATGTGCTCCTGCATTGTCTAGTCGATGTATAATAGTTTTTGTTTCATTTTCGTAGTGTTTCAAAAAGTCATGTAAAAAAAAACATGGTCGCGGTTGCATAGCCACTGTTAGCAGCGAGACGACATGTTTCTACGGGAGCCTGTAAGGACAAACGCGAGAGAACAAATCAAGCGTCTCTTTACTTGTAGCGGAAGTCCCGCCTCCTCTCTCTCCGCTTCGTCTGCTACGGCCGCGGTAGCTTGCCCTCTCGCTCGCCCTCTCCCTCGCCTCACGAACCTCATCTGCTGACACGGAGAAAGACGACGAGGACGACATTTGACCGGCTGCGGATACCGTAGCGCTCAGGGAAGGGAGGGGGTGAGCAGAGCAGCAGGTCTTTGTTGTAAATTTCAGCCTCTCCTCTAGATGGCACTATAAACTACTTACTTCACTTTTAAGACCGTAGACCTCTCGCTCGCTCGCCCGCCTGTTGTTTAAATAAAATAAGACAGTAAAATAAACTTTTACCTTGAGTCCACACAGTGCCGATCTATTTTTTATTATTATTATTATTATTATTATTATTATTATCATTAATAAACTAAAGGTTTGATCTGGTCGAAACCAAGATTGGATTAAGTGATTTAATCTGTTTATGTCATCCGTTTTTTTTCCTTTGAAAAACTCATTTTCAAGATTTGAGCTTGAGCTGCCACTCACCTCCTCATTTGCATATTTAATATATATAAAATATATAGGCAAAAATGATTTAGGAAAGCTCATTTAGGGACTGGCTTGTAGTAGCTGTAACTCTGCACCAAGGCTGAATTTTGGGAAAGAGATTTCAAATATAGTATTAAGGGGCTCCTAAGGCCAATATAAAAGCATCCAAAAAACAGCATGTCATGGGATCTTTAAATCCATCTCTTTCAATTCTTTATCCTGTGATACTTGGTATCACTGGAAATAATGTGTGGTTGGTCCATGAAGAGTATGTGAAAGTTTTGGGAGAAGCTTGTTAGACCTGGTGCATTTGTACATACTAAAATTCCAATAGGTTCAAGCTGTTCAAGCAAAAATGACTGTGGTAAAGAAACTGTTGCAAAAACCAAATGCTTGCGTGGAAAATTGGTGAAACCTTGGGAGTCGAGCTGTGGAGAAGTTGACCTTTTTGGAGATAGTGAGTTTCTGCAGGGCAAAGATAAATTGGCAGGTAACTCACAATCCCAGAAACCTGAACATAGCCTGGCTCAGATCAGACCAGCCCCATGTGCGCCAACCAGTGTTGAGTAATGCTGTTAGTAAATACCGGGCCAATTATCACTAACAAGGGCCAAATTGGATCCAGATGAACATTTATTGAATTAGTCGGAGAAAGGTAGACTGAAGCTTTTTCCAAATCTGTGGTGTTATACTTATCATAATTATCATAAACATAATTCATATTTGTATTTGTTATTTGGTTTAATGGTGTACAGTGCTTCATTTACTTAGAGTTTGTAGAGGAGGAATTAAAATCTTGGAGACAAATCAAGTCAATGTCTTGCCTCTATATAAATCTATCCTGGAATCTGAAAAGTTTGTAGTCCAGCGAACTGATGTCCTGAAGCAGCAGCACAGTGCAGTTCAGCTCGCCACAGTATGGTTTAGAATGGTAAACCCTGTTCCTCTACTAAATTTAACACAGTTAACTTGAATCTTCATAAACAGAAAAGAGGAAAAACTTCCCCCAAATTACACTGCGGAGTGTAATGTGATCTGTGTTGAGGTCGTCTCTGTTTATTTCTCACGCAAAGCAAATTTAACACTCAAAAAGGGTGCCATCTAGAAAACAAACGTACAGAAAACCTACATATGTGTAATTACAGTGCGAAACATGCCCATGTACAGTGCCCATGTGGCTCAAGGCCACATTATACTTCTCCGACTGCGTATGCGTTATCCGTCTGCGTCACCACGGAGACGCCTCGAGCCTTTATACTTCTGCGTCGTGGTGACGGACACGCGCTGCAATTTCCCGCCCGATCAGTAGGGGTCGCTGCGCAAGGTTGTTCTGCTTCAGGCTACAGTGAGCAATGGCGTCCGAGAAAGAAAGGGAGAGAAAGACTGTTGTTGTTGAAACAGTGGCCGTTTGTCACTTTTCTGTGTGACGGAACGCAGTTTGAAGATAATTTGAGGCGAGAAATTGGCCATTTAGAGTCTAAACATGTGCTGTGTGTGTTAAGATATGACGTATTTATAGTTTGGCAGCGGCGTTATCGGCGGGGATCAGCTCCGCGTCTGTGGACGCTGGGTGCTTACTGTGAGCCGGCACAGAGCAGCTTAGCTCGGCCTGTCCTGAGGACCAATCGCAGCTCTTGCCGTCTCCGTTGTCCCTTGACGGAGTGACGGACACTTCAAAAATATTTTGTGCAGTCGGAGACGAGGTAGAGGCTCTTCGACAGGCTCTGCGTCGACGCAGAGTCTCTGCGTAACCTACGCAGAGCACTTTACGCAGAAGTATAAATTGGGCTTTATGTCTCCCTCAGAGTACAGCAGCTAAAGAGGAGCGGTGAGGGTGAGGCACACCGTTTAATCTGTCCATGTACTTGGAAAATAAACTGGACTGGTCCAAAATCGCGGCCACTCTACTCACGCCTACAAGAAAGTCCAAAGCCGTCTCTATTTTCTGAGACGACTTTGGTCCTTCAACATCTGTCGGACGATGCTGGGGATGTTATACGACTCTGTTTTGACAGTGCCATCATGTACGCTGATTGTTGTCTGCTGTGGGCAGCGGCCTAAAGCCTTGTTTATGCTTGCATGTGACAGCCCGCAGGTGGCGCGTGTTACAACCAAGCTGTTTCTAGGGTGTTTGTCTGGGTCGAAAGAGGAAGCGGGAAACCAACGGAAAGATTTAACCATTTTTTAATCTTAACAAAAAGTAATTAATCAAAAACAAGAGAAACACTTCTTTCGAGGACTGAAGAAAAACCCAGAGTCTGGTCACACCATAGAACTCGGATCCAGATCTCCGCACGAGCGACACCACGCGCTCGGAGTGCCACCTGCAGAGTGTCCGCTCAGGAATCAGAGAGAGAGTGAAGCCCAATTTATACTCCTGCGTAAAGTGCTCTGCGTAGGCGACGCAGAGTCCTCTGCGTCGACGCAGAACCTGTCGAAGAGCCTCTGCGTCGTCTCCGGCTGCACGGAATATTTTTTAAGTGTCCGTCACTCCGTCAAGGGACAACGGAGACGGCAAGAGCTGCGATTGGTCCTCAGGACAGGCCGAGCGAAGCTGCTCTGTGCCGGCTCACAGTGAGCACCGAGCGTCCACAGAGGGCGGAGCTGAACACCGCCGACTTCGTCGCTGCCGAACTATAAATACGTCATATCTTAACACACACAGCACATGTTTAGACTCTAAATGGCCAATTTCTCGCCTCAAATGATCTTAAAACTGCGTTCCGGGACACAGAAAAGTGACAAACGGCCACTGTTTCAACAACAACAGTCTTTCTCCCTCGGACGCCATTGCTCACTGTAGCCAAAAGCACAACAACCTTGCGCAGCGACCCCTACTGATCGGGCGGGAAATTGCAGCGCCTGTCCGTCACCGCGACGCAGAAGTATAAAGGCTCGAGTGGTCTACGTGGTGACGCAGACGGATAACGCATTACGCAGTCGGAGAAGTATAATGTGGCCTTTAGCCGCTCTACTTCACCCTTTTTATACTCAGCTACCTGGAGTCAACAGAAATTAGGGCTAGGAAAAGGTGAGGTAGGGAGGTACCGGCTCAGAGGGAGAAGAAAAGGAGGAGGGGGAGGACAACAGAAACTGGCACATAACAGCGCTCAAGCATGCACAGAGGCGTTTATGCTCCCACCTCCACCAGGCTTTTCCCCCCTGGGTCAGCACTCTTTCCGTGGGCTCGTCTTTTGGCCATCACTAAAGCGATCCTTCGTGTTTTTTCCACGTCCTTGGTGTCGCGGTGCTTGGGCCACAAGCTATGGATATGCACAGTATATGATGTCAATTTTTGTTGCACGTCCGGCACACTACAGTGACCGTAAACCTAGCTTGAGGCTGAATGTAGACACTCCTCAAATTGTTTTAGGGAGAATTTTAGCCTCAAAGATTTACACTTTCTGGGAGCCAAGAGAGAGAATCATCACATTTATTAAGTCCAACCTCCTCCTGGTCTAAGCTGTCAGTGACATCTGATATCTGTTAGCCCACAAGACAGAAACTATTGTAGTAGTTTGAACAATTGTTATCACTAATTGCTAAATAATTAGCATCACAGTCAATACTTCATACCCAAATCTGTGTGCTTCATCAGCACATCAGGTTGGTTTGTTATTCATATTAATAGCAGATGCTCACATGCTCCTATTAAAGCTTATAATACGATCATCTGATCGAACAGAAGTTTCGATGTGCTTAACATTTGCATTTTAAAATTCTGAACTAGCTAATAACAACTTAGCTATGTAACGTTACGAGCTATAAGAGGTTGGGGGTGCTTTCTTTTCATCGCTGGCATCATGACGTCATCTCAGAAGTAACTACTGTGTGTGTTCGTTTCAAGGTGTCCAATGACTGTCATGTCCTGGCACTCGCTTTTGGCCACTCAAGAATCCATCAGTCTTTTGAACATAAGTTCTTTAGAAAGTCTGCGGCTACAAGTTGCGGCTAACCCTTTGAACCTGATAGTACAGTTGTTGCTGATGAGAACCAACATAGGAAGTGCTGGACTGTGGGTTATGGTGTCATCATTTCAAAATATGACTTTGTCTTCCTGCAGTGTTTTCAGACCTATCTAAGGTTAGATTGTGGGTACCAGGCATAACCAGAGCTGAAAATGTGAATTTTTAAATAAAAAAAACGGCAGCTTTTAGTTTCTATGGTCCATATTTGTTTTTGTCTGGCTTTTACTTTAATTTGTTTTCTTATTCATCATCATCATCATCATCATCATCATTTATCTCATGTGGTTTTATATTACATTTTATTTGTCAGAGGTTAATAGGACACTATAAATTGACTGTAGGTGTGAGTGTGAGAGTGAATGGTTGTTTTGCCTGTGATGGTGATGGTGACCTGTCCAGATTGTACCTTTGCCCTGGTGTCAGCCAGGATTGTCCTATAGCGCCATGTGGAGGACAAAGTGGTAGAAAATGGATGTATGGATTCTGGTGTCTTTCAGTGACCCCCATTTTTTTACTGTCTTATCTTCCTTTTAGGAATGTTAATCTCTCTGAGTATTTTATGTATTCTTTATTTCATTACCCTACCTTTTATTTTGATTATATACAGTATATTGTATATGTTTTAGTTGGTTTTATACCACCTCAGTATTCCCTCAGTGATGATAGTGATTTCCTGACAGTTGTATCTCTTTTAATGCCTTTTTAAAGGGGGTGGGGTTGATTTCATTATGTGAATTGCTTGATTGATTGAGACAAAATGAACTCTGAACTATCACTTTACTGTAATGTCAATTTAAAGTATATATTACACCTACACATTCACTATGATTTTGATTCTTTATGGGTTTTCCTCACAACACGACGACGAGCATGAGATTGAACTTCAAACCGGGACATATTGAGGGCAAATGATGGTTCATCAGCCCCGCCCCCACAACCAGTTTATCAGAGCCCTACATGAACATAACCCAGAGGAGACTGGATGAGTTTAAATCACCCCCCCCCCCCCCCCCCATTCACACACACACACACACAGTTTTTTGTTGCTCCATCCTCTGCTTCCTCTAACCTCCATCACGTCATCCAATCCCGACATCCAACCCCCCCCTCCCCCTCCCTGCGTATACCTCTCTGTCTCATTACGCAGTCACTTCTCATCCTGCCCCAACTGATGGTTCAGTGCAGCGAGGGCCTCGGGCTCTGCTCGCTGTCCCTTTGATTTCTGTCCACACACAACAGAAACGAGGGCATCTATCCAGTGTATACACTGCATGCAGAAAAACGCAAACAAAAAAAAGCGTTTGCAGCTCTACCCACATGCGTGTAATGTGCTGCACTGCGTACACACAGACACCCTGTATAGGCCCACGTGAAGTCTGTAAAGGCCACATTATACTTCTCCGACTGCGTAATGCGTTATCCGTCTGCGTCACCACGTAGACCACTCGAGCCTTTATACTTCTGCGTCGTGGTGAAGGATAGGCGCTGCAATTTCCCGCCCGATCAGTAGGGGTCGCTGCGCAAGGTTGTTGTGCTTTTGGCTACAGTGAGCAATGGCGTCCGAGGGAGAAAGACTGTTGTTGTTGAAACAGTGGCCGTTTGTCACTTTTCTGTGTCACGGAACGCAGTTTTAAGATAATTTGAGGCGAGAAATTGGCCATTTAGAGTCTAAACATGTGCTGTGTGTGTTAAGATATGACGTATTTAGAGTTCGGCAGCGACGAAGTCGGCGGGGATCAGCTCCGCCCTCTGTAGCGCTCGGTGCTCACTGTGAGCCGGCACAGAGCAGCTTCGCTCGGCCTGTCCTGAGGACCAATCGCAGCTGTTGCCGTCTCCGTTGTCCCTTGACGGAGTGACGGACACTTAAAAAATATTCCGTGCACCCGGAGACGACGCAGAGGCTCTACAACAGGTTCTGCGTCGACGCAGAGGACTCTGTGTAGCCTACGCAGAGCACTTTACGCAGGAGTATAAATTGGGCTTAAGAGTCCATCCACATCTGTACAGCTGATGCTCAGCCATGTGGATAGTCGCTGCAACTAAAGAGTATTTTTGTAATCACTTAATATAGATTATTTTCTCTAATTGATTAATTGGTTGTTTTATCCAGAAAATTGATTGGAAAATTGATTAGTGTGTCCCACACCTCAAAATGATCGTGTTCTCAAATGTTTTTGACCACAAGCCAAGATAATTCAGTTTGAATGATTTCTTTGTTATATGAAGAACGATAATATCTGAGGAACTAACATTTGAATTGGGGTTAGGTTTTGGCATCAACTTGTTATGGTTAGCACCCGGGTTCACAACTGGGTGAGAACTAGAGCTCGGGTAGGGCCCAAAAAATCATGCCCAACCGAGCCCATGCACGTTGTGTCCGAGCCCGGCCCGGCCCAACACATTAAAGCAGAACTAGACCGGAAGTTCCTATTATCGCTGTTTTTTTGGTGTGTATCTGCGTCATTACCTTGTTTATGAAGCCCTGACGGTTCGAAACAAACAGTTCAGTGCCATTGCTGAGAACGTTGTGTTTTATTGTAATCTCGGGGCTCAACGAGATCTCTGAAAATCCCGTAATAGTCACGTAAGCAGCGGTTCTCCTGAACAACCGATCATCCTGCTCCAGGCACTAGTCCGGGCACATCCGGTTACGTACATTGAACCGCAGAAGAAGAATAAAGGCCACATTATACTTCTCCGACTGCGTATGCGTTATCCGTCTGCGTCACCACGGAGACGCCTCGAGCATTTATACTTCTGCGTCGTGGTGACGGACACTCGCTGCAATTTCCCGCCCGATCAGTAGGGGTCGCTGCGCAAGGTTGTTGTGCTTCTGGCTACAGTGAGCAATGGCGTCCGAGAAAGAAAGAGAGCGAAAGACTGTTGTTGTTGAAACAGTGGCCGTTTCTCACTTTTCTGTGTGACGGAACGCAGTTTTAAGATAATTTGAGGCGAGAAATTGGCCATTTAGGGTCTAAACATGTGCTGTGTGTGTTAAGATGTGACGTATTTATAGTTCGGCAGCGGCGTTATCGGCGGGGATCAGCTCCGCCTCTGTCAGGACGCCCGGAGCGCACTGAGAGCCGGCACAGAGCAGCTTCGCTCAGCCTGTCCTGAGGACCAATCGCAGCTCTTGCCGTCTCCGTAGTCCCTTGACGGAGTGACGGACACTTAAAAAATATTTCGTGCACCCGGAGACGACGCAGAGGCTCTTCGACAGTCTCTGCGTCGACGCAGAGTCTCTACGTAGCCTACGCAGAGCACTTTACGCAGAAGTATAAATTGGGCTTAACGTCCGTGTTGTGGAGGTGTTTCACGAGCAACAGTGTCTTCTGACTCTGGGTCTGACTCTGGTTTAAAGTCATCAAAGGGACTGCGGCGGGGAGTCGTGAAGAAGCTATTTTTAAACACTGTTAAAACAATGTTTTAATAATGAGGAGCAATGCATCCGCCGTTCCAGAGGGGGGCGCTGTGCTTCTGAGAGCGGATGTGCTGGATAGTACTGGCCAATCACAAGACTCTGTCTTCTGGGGGTGAAAGTTCACTCTGAACTCTCGCAGCAGAAAAACACTGTCAGAAAAGATGATTTCTATCGGCTAGTTCACAGCAACTAGGAGGTTTTTGACCATAAAAACAAGTTAATATATGTAAGTAGACCTCCATAACTAACATTTATGTGCAACAGGACCACTCTATGTGACCTTTAACTGTAATTATGAGCCCGAGGCCGAAAAAACACAAATGCTTGATCAAGAGCCCGGGTCGGGCTCGGGCTCGGGCAGAGAATCTAAACTCTACTGAGAACAAGGGCCTTTCTTCATGGAGTTTGCATTTACTGCGTGTGCATGTTTTTTCTCGGTTTTTTCCTCCCGCAGTCCAAAAACATGCAGATAGTGGATTGTTGTTTGTGGCCCTGTGGACTGGTGACCTGTCAATGGTCTCTCTCTCTCTCTCTCTCTTTTTTTCTCTCTCTCTCCCTGTACAGCAACATTAATCCAAGCAGAGACTCAGAAATGTGGGGTTAGATTGTGTTTCACTACTTCCCAGAGACAAAAGTGGCCAACATGGGAGGGTCGGCCATGACAGTTGGCAGTTGGTCGGGTTTGGAGTGAACTCGATACCGTAATTTGGATCTGCCGTAAACACTTTGAAATTAGACACAGACCTGCTCTCCCTCTGAAACGGAAACCATAGGAAAACTTGGCATTTTGGCTGCAAAAGCTCTGCCCCGACCATAACATGAAATCCACGCTCTTATGATTAGATGTAACATGTTTATCGCTGCTTACATAAACTGATGGAAAGTATTTGCTTGGCCTCAGCTGTGCTGTCTGCATGTGTACAGAGCAGAGGTCTGGTAACAGGTACTGGTCTGTGCTCAGGGGATGATTCGGTAATGACTCTAGATTTTGCTGACTCTGTCTCTTTATAGCACGCATGTTGAGCCGAAGCTGAAACGGTTGTTGATTATCATTGATTTCAACTGTTCAGATGTGCACAGTCTGGCATGTGTGACCCTTCAAGTGCGGTGTTTCTGCATGTGCTCTTTTTGCAGAACTATGTGTGCGCTGACGTCTCCTGATTAGCTTTGGCACCAACGCCGAGGTTGGCGGATGATTAGCTTAGCAGAATGATTTACTGTCAGATCTTGATAAAACAAGTCCTACGAGTCCTGTGCACCAACAGTAAGCAAATAAATGCATCACCTGAAGGATGTTTGATGTCTGAAGAACAGAAAATGTCAATTCTCTCAAGAAATCAACACCAAGCTCAAACCTGAGGCCTGTGCATAAGGTTATTAGTATTCATTACATTTATAGAGCACTTTTCTAGACACCCAAAGCGCATACTAATTACCCATTATTCATTAACACATTCTCACTCCCTGGTGGTGGGAAGCTACGTCTGTAGCCACAGCTGCTTTGGAGCAGACTGACGGAAGCACGGCAGCCAATGTGCGCCAAACGGCCCCTCTCGACCGTTACCACCATTCATACACACATGTAGATTCATTCATTCAATTTTGCCTCTCACATCCCTCTGTGAAGTCATTTCCTGTTGTTGGGGATCAATAATAGTGGCAATAATTTGATTGATAAATATAAAAGTAATAGATATGAATTGTGTGTGTGTGTGTGTGTGTGTGTGTGTGTGTGTGTGTGTGTGTGTGTGTGTGTGTGTGTGTGTGTGTGTGTGTGTGTGTGTGTGTGTGTGTGGTCTTGTATTTGTAGAATACTGAGGACCAGTGAGGGTTCTTAACCAACAAAGTGAGGTAATTTTTTTACGGAGTGAGGACATTTTCGCAGGTCCTAACTTTGTTTTCGTTGAAATCACTTCCTTAGGTTGCTATAACATGCTATACTCAATTTGTCAAAAATGCACATTTTGGTCGACATAGTATAGTATGCCATTTTTTTTTCAAATTTTGGACCAAACATTTTTGTAAATTTTTTTTTTTAAATTTTGGTCGACATAGTATAGTATGACGTTTTTTCAAATTTTGGACCAAACATTTTTGGTCAAATTATTTTTTTAATTTTGGTCGACATAGTATAGTATGACGTTTTTTTCAAATTTTGGACCAAACATTTTTGGTCAAGTTTTTTCTTTTTCTTTTCTTTTTTTTTGTATGTTTTTGTAAAATTTTGGACCAAATTATTTTTTTCAAAATTGTTTTCAACTTTTGCATGACATAGTATAGTATGACGTTTTTGTCAAATTTTGGACCAAAACATTTTTTTCAAAGATTTTTACAAATTTTGGATGACATAGTATAGTATGATGTTTTTGTCAAATTTTGGACCAAAAATTTTGGGTCAATTTTTTTTTTACATTTTTGTCGACATAGTATAGTATGACGTTTTTTTTCAAATTTTGGACCACACATTTTTGGTCAATTTTTTTTTTTGGTCGACATAAAAGTATGACGTTTTTGTCAAATTTTGGACCAAAAATGTTGGGTCAAGTTTTTTCTTTTTCTTTTCTTTTTTTTGGTATGATGTTTTTGTAAAATTTTGGACCAAATTTTCTTTTTCAAAATGGTTTTCAACTTTTGCACTACATAGTATAGTATGACGTTGTTGTCAAATTTTGGATCAAAACATTTTTTTTCAAAGATTTTTACAAATTTTGGATGACATAGAATAGTATGACGTTTTTGTCAAATTTTGGACCAAAAATTTTGGGTCAATTTTTTTTTTCAAATTTTGGAGGACATAGTATAGTAAGACGTTTTTGTCAAATTTTGGACCAAAAATTTTTGGTCACATTTTTTATTTTTTGGTATGATGTTTTTGTAAAATTTTGGACCAAATTTTTTTTTCAATTTTTTTTTCAACTTTTGCATGACAGTATAGTATGACGTTTTCATCAAATTTTGGACCAAACATTTTTGGTCAAATTATTTTTTAAATTTTGGTCGACACAGTATATGTATGATGTTTTTGTAAAATTTTGGTCCAAAAATAAATTAAAAAAAAAAAAAAGAAAAAAAGTTTTCCAGCCCCTTTTGCTCTGGGGCTCCACCTGCAGACATTTTATGGTATTGCAACCAGTAAATCTGTCATTCATGAAGTAGATATTTGTAATTGTGTTGATTTATAAAGTGGAAATGCTGGTCCTCAGTATGCAGCAAGTACAAGTGTGTGTGTGTGTGTGTGTGTGTGTGTGTGTGTGTGTGTGTGTGTGTGTGTGTGTGTGTGTGTGTGTGTGTGTGTGTGTGTGTGTGTGTGTGTGTGTGTGTGTGTGTGTGTGTGTGTGTGTGTGTGTGTGTGTGTGTGTGTGTGTGTGTGTGTGTGTGTGTGCGTGCGTTAGTGAAACGGGAGGAGATAAGAAAGATAAGAGAAGGGAGTGACGTGGTTGGTGGCCGAGCGAAGCCACTCCCACTCCTGGAACCAGAGTGGTGGGGGCATGCGTGCAGTGGCAGTAGCAGTAAAACGCACGCCTCCACCGAAGATGGCGCCAAAAATACATTAACATCAGGCCGCAGATCTTAGACCGAACACGTCACGGCATGGCTGTACAGGCACGTGTTCGACTCAAGATGGCGCCTGTGAGGAGCTCTCATTCATGAATGAGAGAGAGAGAGAGAGAGAGAGAGAGAGAGAGAGAGAGAGAGAGAGAGAGAGAGAGAGCACACGATTGAATTGCGGCCAGCAATTGTGAAACTGACACGGCTTCTTCAAAAAGGGCATCGTTTGTGGGGCATGGGATGAGATCTGCACGACCGGAGGCCAGAGAACAAACCAGCAAAAAGGGTAAAAGAGGAATAAGAGGATTAAGACTGACCAATGAGACTTAAATGATCCTGCCCTTCTGGAGAGTCAGCTCCAGTCATAAAACAAGGAGTGTTACAAAATGAAGGAGGTTGCAGGATTTGTTAAACTCAAATCAAGCGTTTCGTCTGCATACAGGCCTTAGACAGAGAACAATGGATTACAGCCACATGGCTTAGGTCCCAACACCCTTTCTGTCTGACTCTCAGTGCTCACACCTCTGAAGCAGGGTGGAGGGGTTGCTGGGTGTCACACCTGCATCCAAAAAGTTTGCTTGTTGGCTCAGGATTGCTGTTTTTGTTTCTGGAAAAATACAGCGCAATTAATACTCAGATGTGGAGGGAATGTGTAGTATTCCCCTCTAAATGCCTCAACCACACATATACGCATGTGTAGACATTCATTAGCATTTTCCTTGGCCCCTTTGTGCTGTGTTGTGCTGACAGGATCACAGGTTTCCTCTTTGGCAGAGTGGTCCAACTTACCACTGCCATCATCATCATCATCACTGGCAACAGCAGCAGCAGATGTAGATGTAGCTTGAGCTGCAGGAGCTGCCTGAGTCCAAGGCTCTGCTCACGTCTCTCCTTGCTCCCTCTCTGGGAGTATCACGATGCATCGTCAGCCTCAGCTCCAGGCTCGGAGCCATCTGTCACACCATGCGCTCACTTCCGGGGGTCAGGTATCGTATGGCGAGTTTCCACCGGCCCTACTCGCCTCGGCACGGCACGGCACGGCTCGGCACAGTTTGGTTGTGTTTCGACTATAAAAAAAGTACCTTGTCTTAAACTCGAGACACACACGCACACACAAACATAAACAATGGCGGACGTGGAGGCGATCTGCTGCTCGGTCTGTGGAAGAGAAGAGAAGATCGCCAGAAAAGGCTACACAGGCGGCTAGAAGACATACTGTAGAGGCGTACAGAAAAGTTTGGGAGCCATGAAACCGAAAATGAGATGTTACGAGACGCTAAGAGACGATGAATGAGGGTAAGCTAATGGTTGCTATCACTAACTAGCTCATATAGAACTCTTCCATACAGCATCTCCTTGTGTAAAGTGCGCTGAATAGTTGAACGATGCACAGATGACACCATCTGCAGCAAGATGATGTTGTAGGTCTTTGGAGCTGGTCTGTGGGTTGACTGTGACTGTTCTCACCATCCTTACCCTCTGCTTATCTGAGATTTTTCTTGGTCTGCCACTTCGGGCCTTAACTAGAACTGTGCCTGTGGTCTTCACATTCCTCACAATGTTCCTCACAGTTGAAACTGAGAGCTTAAATCTCTGAGATAGCTTTCTGTATCCTTCCCCTAAACCACGATGTTGAACAATCATTGTTTTCAGGTCATTTGAGAGTTGTTTTGAGGCTCCCATGTTGTCACTCTTCAGAGAAGATGCAAAGAGGAGAAACACTTAAAATTGACCTCCTTAAATACCCTTTCTCATGAAAGTAAAGGGTCACTGAGGTTACCAAACCAATTTTGAGTCCCAATGATTAGTGCTAAAGGTATTGAAATCAATAAAATGACATGGGTGCTTATGCACATGCCTCATTTTGTTTAAATAATTCTAGCAGACTTTCTGTAAATCATATAAACTTTATTTCACTTCTCAATTATCACTGTGTTTGTCTCCTATATGATATATTTAACTGAAATTTATTATCCAAACAACCAACGATTTATAAACGAAAATTTACAGGGGTGTCCAAACTTTCGCATACCACTGTAGATGTATTTTTTCATTCCTCTTTCAAATATCTGCTTTACCAAGAGCTGACTTCTCTGTGCTTTGTCGAGTGTTTATGCAGCGGTTGTTTCTGAGAGTGTCGCGAGGTTTGATGCGTACGGAGATGTGGTGTTTGTTGAAAAGTTACTCAGAGACTATAAGGAATAACAATCTTATTGCAGTTATATTTCCTCGTCTGATGTTCTTCATCTCTATGTTTTGACGAAGGCCCAGTTTGGATAGCTACAGGTTTTGAGTGTCCTCCTTCCCTCTTTTGTGTGTACATTGGTTGCCCCATGGTGCAAATGTTCTAATGACCCAGTTTGTGCTCCAGTGGTCGGTGGGACTCGCATACATTCAAAACGTCATGTTACCTCTGACAATTTAAACGACAGAGTCTGGTTCTACATGAATAAGGAGAGCTTTTGGCTCATCGGCTCACTCATTTTTGCCGTGAAGAAGCAGTGAGGAATCTGCTTCCAGGTCCAGGCCTTGCTCTGCAGCCATTGTCTGAATGTCTGGAGTCAGTGTGTGCTGGTAAATACATCCAGATCCTGTTTTGCTACATGCCTCTTGTTCTTTTGGCATCATTAAATCAAAAACAATGTTGCTCAAAGTAAATAGCCATGGAAACAAGGCAAGGGCGCACCTAAACTCTGAGGCCAGCCAGTTTTTTTGTTTGTTTTATTATTAATATTATTATTATTCATATGAATCTCGCGCTTTCCCACTGAAACCACTGCTGCAAGCTATACGATGCACGCTCACGTTGAGCTCATCTTGACACACGTATAAGTCTTTATTGTGCACATTACAGGATGTGCAATGCACTTTTTGACACACTCGACTCCTATCAAAGAAGGTTGGAATGCAAGTGTGTGTTGAACACGTTTAAGCTTTCTGTTGTCAAAGTATCAAAGTTAACACATCATAGATTTAAATGTTTTTGTTTCTTAAGTCTCTTTTTTTTCCCCCTCTCTCATCACATCACATGAAAGTTGGCACACAAGCTGGAAAACGTATTTGACTGCCTTCCATATAACCGATCCCTCCCTCCATTGGTGCCGTTCCATAAACCCTGATGGGAGGCTGGCACTGAGCTAACCGACCCTGCAATGCCACCTCCCTCACACAGCATATCCAGCTGCTGCCTGCCACCACATCTGGTTGTGATTTTATCACAAACCAAAGAGGGGAAGGAAAGTGAGAGTTAGAGAGACTGGAAGATGAGACCTGGATTTGAAAACACTTCACGCCCCCCTGTGACCAGAGATATGTGGTCATTTATCATTGGACTACTTTTTTTACCTACGGATAAAAACTTCTTATAAGCACCAACTGCTTTTGTTTCCTGGTGTTTTTTAACTAACTAAGCATCTCAAAACTTGCGGTTTTGCTTTTCCAAAGTCAAACTCAAGCACTTTTCTTACACCTGTGGTAAATGAATAAGCATATATACATTCCCAAATATATTATTTTGAATTATCTCCATCATATCAAAGGGGATAGATGAAAATTTGTAATAAACAACAAAATTGAGTATTATAAAAGTTACTGTCATGCAAACAAGCGAGTTCTAGACCCAGGTTTTTACCATTTATTGATTTATCCTCCTAATAAGCAAACAAGGTTTTTATGAAATTAATTCAGCCATTATTTCAAGCATTTAAGCACTTTATTGAAAATCAAGCACTTTTCAAACCTTAAAAAACATAACAATACAAGTTTTAGCATTTTCAAGGATTTCAAGCACCTGTACAAACCTGAAACATGTCTGTCTAACATATTTTAGCCAATTTACAAGACTAACCTAATAAAACCTAGAGAAGCTTTTTAAGCTTGCACTCTCCCGCATCAAAGCCCATAGACAAAAAAATCTATATGTAGATATATGTTGAAGGAGTTCAAACAACACATTTGAACATACTGATGATCAGTGGACCAACAGCTGTATGCCGGGATATCAAATCATTTATTTTCCCGATGGACTTCGGTGTGGAAGCGTGAGTTTACAAAGCCAACACAAAGTTTTTTGTTGAATAAGGCTGTCTAAAAAAAAAAAGAGACATAGTCGCATAACATATTATGAAGATATCACATATTTAAGCTTGTAAATTGTATTCTTTGAGCTGTAAGATAAGTGGCTAAAAATGTGTTTTCTTATAGAGCCACTGCTTCTGCTTGTGTCATGAATAATTGTGATTTAGTTCACAATAGTTTGCCATTTTTAAAAGTGGGTCTCCACATGGAAAGTCGTGCATCACCATTAACACCGATTACAGCATGCATGGGTGTCAAACTCGGGATTTGGCCCGCCGTGTAATTTAATTTGGCCCTTGAGGCAATATCAAATTAACATTAGAGCTGGCCCGCCGGTATTATACAGCGGTATTATAACACTGCATTCACCGCTAATACTACAAATCCCATAATGCTCTGCTGTTGTTTTGTATTCATTGTTATTTTATTTTCAAATTTATTAGCTTGTGGAAAAAGTTAATGTTGATATTTACCTCAGAAGGCTGCAAATAGAAAAGAGGCATTCAATTTTTTATTTAAATTTTATTTAATATGCCACTGATGTTTTTTCGTTAGTTTTTTGAAAGTTGATTTTGCACTTTTAAGTTATATAAGCGTTGCTTGTTCCATATTCAGTGTTAAAGCAAATCAGTGTAGCAAACTGAGCAATAATTAACGTTTTATTCATGCACTTTCTCTTGCTACTTCAAGGCTTGAATGTTTGATTCATTCATTATTGTTATTTTATTTTCAAATTTATAATTAGCCTGTGGAAAAAGTTTATTTTGATATTTACCTCAGAAGGCTGCAAATAGAAAAGAGGCATTCAATTTTTATCCATCCAATATCTACCGCTTATCCTGTATTAAAGGTGCATTCAATTTTTTTTTACATTTTATTTGATATGCCATTGATATTTTTTAATTATTATTATTATTATTATTTGAAACTCGATTTTGCATGTCACTATAAAGTTATATAAGCCTTGCTTGTTCAATATTCAATGCAAAATTTGTTTGGGTCCCTATTAAAAGGTTAATTTGTTCAACCTTGGCCCGCGGCTTTGTTCAGTTTTAAATTTTGGCCCACTCTGTATTTGAGTTTGACACCCCTGGATTCCAGCATTCACAAACGTTATTGTTCCACAGCAAACTTTATTTTTGCTCAGTAGGATTACAGAATGAAGCACACAGCAAACAGTTAAAGAGCCAATGTGTTGGCTTAGTGAAGGAATACAGTCATTCTTATGATGCTGTTGTCATTGATGCTGTTTTAGTTGCACGATCATCTGAAATAGTTTTATTCTAGTGCTTTACTGGCAGTGCTAGCTTGTCGAAAATATAGCTGCTGTTGTCGCAATGGATTCCATCATTTAATACATGGCTGCAGCGATTATCTGTCTATCGTTTGCAGCTGTACTTTGTTTGCCTAACTACAGATTTTTACGCGTTGAACTGCTTTTTTAAATGAAACCTTCGCTTTAATCCACCGATTTCTGAAGGAGCAAACTCCAAAGTCCTAAAGCCAGAGGGTTGATGCTTAATATTAACAAAACAGCTGCAGGGATCTAATTGTGACTTCACTGTCTACGCTTCACATTCACAGATAGGGTTACACACTGGACAGGTCCATTAATATTCATTCTTTACTGAAAGAACGAATGTTAATGGACTTTATGTAACTATGTGTGTGGATTCAGTCATCACACCACTACCCCACCATGTGGCCTGGCTACAATATTAACTCACTAAGGGTCCCACAAACCCAGTGGTCTTTCAAGCATCACTGTTCTTCTCTGGATTAATAGAATAGAATAGAATAGAATAGAATGCCTTTATTGTCATTATACAAGTTGTACAACAAGATTTACTTGACTTCACCTTGAAAGTGCATACAGCTAAAAACAAAGAACAATAACAACAACAACAACCAGAGTATGGGTCAAAAAGGACATAAAAAAAGTGACCCTAGTTAACGTGAGGTGGGTTTTCAGTTGCAGCGTACTACATTAAAAGGATAAACAGCCATCAAATTTTTATTGCACAGTATGAAATAGCAGGTCTATAGCAGGGTTTAAATATAAATAGTGCATTTCTATGAGACGTGACCCATAGCAGGGTATAAAAAATAATAAATAAGACTATTTCCACAGTATGAAATGTAATTTTTTTTTTTACAGTATATGAAATATAGAAATATAAATATCACAGTGTGAGATGTGATTTTAGCAGCATATAGAATATAAATATCACAGAATGAAATGTAATTTTGCAGTATATAAAAATAGTAATATAAATATTTACACAGTATGAGAGTGATTTTAGCAGGGTACCAGTAAAAATATAGATTGCACAGTTTGGAATGTAATTTAAGCAGGATAAAAATCTGTATATACAATATAAATATTGCACAGTATATAAGTATTGCATAGTGTGGGGTAAATTAATAAATAAGCAATAAATAACCTAATATACGAGGCACAGTGATGTGATGTGATACTGGTCCAATGGTTGGACCATAAAATATTATTGTATGGTTGGAATTACTGATGCATATATTTTATAATATTTTAGCTGAGACCTCTGGATTAACAGCTGCCTATGCTGCAATAAACATAAAAAAGTGGTGGAGTCTCTTTTAAAAGATTAAGTGTGTCAGTGTGAATGTAAGACCTATGTGTGTCTGTGTCCTCATCTGGTGGGAGAGCTGTGACTAACAAACTTAATGTTGCATTCCACTTACATTGGAACTCGGAAATCGGATTTTTTCTATTTATATGTAATTTCTTTTATGGTGAATTTCATTAGGAGGAAAGTACCAAGTGCCAATGGGGGGTGTCTTAGAGCACCCGTGTTTCACAGGTAACTGCGTGTCTTCAGAGAACACCCCCCCTTGTTTTCCACTATTTTGTTATTACTCCAATCCAGTGGGTTGTTGTAGCTCCGTGGCTAATGAGACCCTTGTTTTTGTTATTACTCCAACCCAGTGGGTTGTTGTAGCTCATCACATCACAATGAGAGACAGACAGATTGGCGTAGACGTGAATTTTGAGCTTTTGTCAAAGACATCATCAGTGTGGCAGCATTTTTAAAAAGTAGATGATGGTAAAAAAAAAATGGAATGCAAACTTTGCAAGCAACAGTTTGCTTTTCACAGCTATACTACAAACGTGGCTATCGTTTAAAAACGCTAAGCTAAGGTTGCTGTGTCCGTTTTGAGTAAATGAACATATCAGAATTGGCATATTTCAATATTTTAGTGTCTCAGCCGCGAAGCTGCGCTCTGATATTCAGTCTCGCTCTGGCAATAGTGCCTTCACTTTGGGCCTGATATGAGCCTGTAGCTCACTTCATCAATTCATTTGACATTTTTACATTAGTTTGGCTTGATGAAACTTCCCAATTTATGAAACTCAACTGTGAAGCTAAATATACTTTGAACTGTTTGCTTCTCAATTTACAAGCCATGTGGTTTAAGCAGAAATGATTATTCACTGGAAAATAAAATGGAAATAAATATAATTCCAGCTCAGAAAAAAATAAATCAAGTTATTTTATGTGCTTCTTAAAGTTTTTTTTTTTTTAATGTATTTAACTTCAGTTTTGTGACAGCAACATGCAGCCTTCTGTCCCCGTGTTAATCTAATTTATGGGCAAAGTGTAATGTGATCTATTGCAGGGACGTATTTTAATATCATTATGAACCTCAATCATGGATTCACTGTTTGTGGTAAGAATGACTGTGGCTCTCAGCCTCCGTGTTGAATTCACTAATAACAGGGGTGTGACCCAGCGGAGCCATTTATTACTATTATTTCTCGTCGTCACATTTGAGCTTATTGTATGCCAGTAAATGTTGAAGCGGTTGGTTTGTGTTTGTGTTTTATCTGCACTTTTGTTTCCAGCGCGCGCAGTAAAAAAACAGATAGAGCCTACGGTTGGTGTAGTGGTTAGCGCTCTCCCCTTTGCAGCAAGGAATCCCAGGTTCGAGCCCCAGTTGGAACAAGGGCATTTGCATGTTCTCCCCGTGTGTTGGGGGGGGTTTTCTCCGGGTTCTTCCCACAGTCCAAAAACATGCAAATACGAGGATTAGGTGAATTGGTCACTCTTAGTTGCCCATAGGTGTGAGAGTGTGAGTGATTGGTTGTTTTACTCTCTATATGCGTGTCCCTGTGATGGACTGGCAAACTGTCCAGGGTGTGTCGCCCTATCTCAGCTGAGATAGGCACAGCACCCCCAGCAACCGTAGAAAAAAGCTGTAGATGATGGATGGAGGGCCCACGGTTGGTGTAGTGGTTAGCACTCTTGCAGCAAGAAGACCCGGGTTCCTGGGTTCGAGCCCCGTTTGGAACAACTTCGGAACAAGGGCCTTTCTGCAAGGAGTTTGCATGTTCTCCCCGTGTGTGCGTGGGTTTCCTCCGGGTTCTCCGGCTTCCTCCCACAGTCCAAAAACATGCGATATGGGGATTAGGTGAATTGGTCACTCTTAATTGACCGTAGGTGTGAGAGTGTGAGTGAATGGTTGTTCGTCTATATGTGGCCCTGTGATGGACTGGCAAACTGTCCAGGGTGTACCCCGCCTATCGCCCAATGTCTGCTGAGATAGGCACAGCACCCCCCGCGACCCTCTGGTGGAGGATAAAGCGGTAGATAATGGATGGATGGATGATGGATGGATGATGGATGGATGGAACTACACTCACTGCACTGTCTATTGTTAAGAATTCACATTTATTACATTTATTAATAGAATTAATGCATTTTTCATCAATGACCAAAATCTAATTTCAAATATGGCTATAGCTGTAAAACAACCGTAATTCATTGAAATAAATTGTGTGTGTGTACGTGGTAATGCAGTCCGACTTAAAACAAATTGGTATTTATCGATCATTTAAAGGGCCCACGGTCGGTGTAGTGGTTAGCACTCTTGCCTTTGCAGCAAGAAGACCCGGGTTCCTGGGTTAGCAAAGGTTGATCTTGTGGGAGTGAGTACCCCTTTGTACAAATGTTATTTGGTTGATACTGTTCAAGGTATCAAAGTCTAAAACTCTGTGTTGGTGTATTTAGATTTCGCTCACGAGCATGGCTAATTGTTTCCTCCTGCTTTAAGGCTTAAACCGACCACATCCCGACTTCTGCTCTGTAAGATCTATATTAATCTTCATCTCAACCTTGGAAAAATGCAAAAAGATTTTTTTCTCAAATGTTATTTTGTGGCACTGCGTACAGAGGACTTGCGAGGAAAAACTTGTCGAGGCAGCTTTAGCTGGCTGCTCCGCTGTGTACTTAGCGTGTCCATGATTTTAATTAGCTCCTGGGGATATTTTTAGTGGTTCTCTTGATGATTTAATTAGGTTTACAAATTATAATTTTAACCAGCGTGTCTACCGTGGACTGTGGCAGCACAATAAACACAATCAGACATTCCGCCTGCAGAATTGCATTAGGGGGCTTGGCACTGCCAGAAAGCAGGGCTGGAAAATGTCGAACTTGTTGGCATCAAGGAGCTCCTGTTACCGGTAAAAGTGGGGGAAAACTCCCAGCTCTCTGCCAGTCCAGAGCAAACACACACACACACACACACACACACACACACACACTCACATGCAAACATCCAATTACACTCCTGTTCCTGTAGAGTTGGCTTTTGGACATATATCAGCACGAAGATGAGGCATGGAGGCTGGGAAACTGTTGTGGCTGTCTCCTGCCATGGCAACATAACAGCGGCCGTTGGTGCATGTGAAAGGACAAAAATGTGGAAAAGGGGACAGTGGATCCTCCTTTACACACTTGACTCTCAGGACCTCGTACTTTCTGATAGATAGCAGTTTAAGTTTTTTTTCTGAATAATTAGACGCACTGGGGCAAATGCGTGGGTCATACTTTCCACGCTCTGTAGTCAAATTTCCGTATGTGTCTATATGGCTGCGGTTCCATTCGCGTTAAAGTCGGGAGCCGAGTCAGTCGAAGGTTCCTGTGCATGTGTACGCGATTTCAACTTCCCAGTCGCAGTGATTTCTACCCCAGGGGGTCGCACTCATTTGTATGTCCTTGTATTCTTTTAGGGCTGATTTTCATGTTTCGTGTCCTGGTAAACCTCCCCATAGGTAATCAGCCGAGATTGCTGCAAAATAATGGTCGGTGAAGACTCAAACTGTAAGTGTGCTCACATCCCCGATGACAAAATTTACATCGCACAGACCATAGCAGACCACTCTGGACTCACAGACGTGGAAAGTATGACTTTGGCCCGAAGGCTCGAGGAGCCAGAACCTGGAAAATGTTGTAATGCTATTTGTAGTCTTCTTCTTCTTCATTTCTACTTTTGGAATTTGCTCTGAAGCTGGAAAACACACTTTGTGCGCGTGTGTGTGCGTGCGTGTGTGTAGCTCCAGGTCGTTTTTTTTTTTCACATCTTAGCAGAGGTGAAGCACGTTTGGCTCACTCTGGCCAACAAACCATCAAGTATTACAACACTTGTCCCAAAGCAGTTGACATTCCAGAAATCTATTCTGTTTGATTACTGTTTTGGAATACTGTGGTTCTGTGTGTCTGAACTCTTATAAAGAGCCATCATCGCTAATATATCTCTGCCTCTTTCTCCTCCTGATAACTGGCTATAGACAACATACAAGGACAACTGGATCATTTACCCCAGACAGACTCTGAAGTTAGAAAGGAAACTGCACACTGTTCGTACACTTAAACGTCACATTTTACATCATATAAAAACTGTGTAAAATGATGAAAAAAAAATTTGACTTTGTCAACTCACCACTAATGGTTTTAAAATTAGGTTTGAAATCATGTAAAATTCAGCAACATTCTGATCAGATACACTGGAGGAGCCACACACACACACACTCTCAAACACATACTGACATAAATTGACATAAAAAGGAGTGTGTATGTGAGTCCTGCCCTCTCCCGTTTTTTCACTACCTCACCTACACACACAGTTTCAATCGAAGGGCGTTCAACCAGAGTGGACCACCCCATTTATCTTCATCAGCGAAGAATAGCCGACAGAAAACATTATCAACCTTAACACTCTGGTCTCAAGCCACTTGTTTAACGAGCAACATTTTCACCATTTTGGTGTCAGTTTTATGACATACTGTACACAAGCACAGAGTTTTGACATTAGCTACAGTCCTGCTCTATCAGTGCTTCTGCAGCCTCACAGCAGGGGTCTGCTCTTCTTTCTGTTATTCTTTTCAACTAAAGCCCAATTTATACTCTTGCGTAAAGTGCTATGCGTAGGCTACGCAGAGTCCTCTGCGTCGACGCAGAACCTGTTGTAGAGTCTCTGCGTCGTCTCCGGCTGCACGGAATATTTTTTAAGTGTCCGTCACTCCGTCAAGGGACAACGGAGACGGCAAGAGCTGCGATTGGTCCTCAGGACAGGCCGAGCGAAGCTGCTCTGTGCCGGCTCACAGTGAGCACCGAGCGTCCACAGTGGGCGGAGCTGAACACCGCCGTCTTCGTCGCTGCCGAACTATAAATACGTCATATCTTAACACACACAGCACATGTTTAGACTCTAAATGGCCAATTTCTCGCCTCAAATTATCTTAAAACTGCGTTCCGGGACACAGAAAAGTGACAAACGGCCACTGTTTCAACAACAACAGTCTTTCTCCCTCGGACGCCATTGCTCACTGTAGCCAAAAGCACAACAACCTTGCGCAGCGACCCCTACTGATCGGGCGGGAAATTGCAGCACCTATCCGTCACCATGACGCAGAAGTATAAAGGCTCGAGTGGTCTACGTGGTGACGCAGACGGATAACGCATTACGCAGTCGGAGAAGTATAATGTGGCCTTTAGTTTAACTTAGTTATCTATAGCAATTTTAAATAAAGTGTATTCTTGCAAAGAGGTAAGAAACATTTCTGCGAAAAAAGATATCTCAGCTAGTTAGCAAACCAAAGTGAAGGAGCAGGTTCATTTACTCAAAAGAAACCACTAATTGAGGAGTTATACTTACTATCCCTCCAATATGTCATGGAGCCATAATTTATAAGACATGCCTAAATAATCCTGAACAGAAAACTGGATAGAAACTGTGTTCACTCTTGTTCACATGTTCTCGGCCACTATTGTCGAACATAATGTGTGAAAATGAAAATCTCTTAATTCGCTTTATACAGTCTTTTAGTGATTTTTCAAGCAGAGATATCAAAATGTCTATGGCTTTAGGGAAATAGTCTTTATCAGTGAAGCACTTTAGTTAAAATCTTAATTGTGACAGCTCTCACTGATCTCTAGCCCTGACAGTAACTGCAGATCAGGGATGGGTGAAAAAGAAAAAGAATGTAAGAAAACTAAAGTGATATTCATACAGCCAAGGTGTCACACACCATGCATTAATCTCTCAAAAAGCAAAACAATAATATTCACAATCAATATTTATATTGCAATGCATTCATGGAACAGAAAGAGCTAGATTTATTACACCAGTGCAAAGAATCTCACATGAGAATTAAAAATTATACACACATCATACGTTCAGGCTGCTGTGGGAACACGGCAGCTTAAGATGACTATGTGAAGCAAGACCATTGCCTGAAGTACATGTAAAAGGCTTATTCTTAGGTGATGACAACCAAACAATATTTATTTTCAGACCATTCACTTCTACAAACATTTAAATTGAATTGATTTCAATAAATACTCCTAAATGATAAAAAACCTGGACCTTTAATGTCTATTTCTGTGTCTTGTTTTTATGTAATGAAGTTGAGTTTTCCTCACTTTGTCTGTGCAATGTGGACTAAGGATTAATGGTAAATGGTACGTGGTCTGTAACTATGTAGCACAAGTCTCGATGACCATTCAAAGCTGCTTTACACTATAGCACTAAAGCACTATTGCCATTCAAATCCATTCATCCACAATTTCTAGCACTCGTCTTTCATACCCATTCACGCCGTATCAGAAGGGGCAACGTGGAGTTATCACCGTGTTTGTCTCCTATATGATATATTTAACTGAAATTTCTTCATCCAAACAACCATTGATTCATAAAGGAAAATCATGAAAATGTATACAGGGGTGCCCATGGACACATCAGCATGTAAACTAGTGGAGCTGGGGAAAAATACATATCTATATACCTGATATAGTCGACACACTTTTGATGAAGACAAATATTTATGCCAGTGAAGCAAAAAAAAAAATCGCCCTGAAAGAAATGTTGTGGTTTGTGACTTGGTTGCATTACTGTAAATACAAAGTAAAAAAAATTATTTCATATATTTATATTAGTTTATTTAATCTTTGTATGAAAAATCCAATTGATTCATCAATTAATAACCCTTTTGGTGGTGATTTATCCTGGATACCGAGCAGCACAAATATTACACCAAGTTGCAGATAAAAGACAACTATTAAGACAACTATTTCAAATAAAACGGCAACATCAGAGAGAATCCACCACCCGTTCTTTAATAGACACGTATATAAAGTTACTCACTCACAATTAGTTGATCGAGGTCTATTACCTTAAGTATGAAAGCAATTCCAGAGCAGCTTCCTTCCTTCCTCCAGTCATTTCAAATGCATAATTTCGACACAGGGATGTGGCTCTAGCATGAATAGTGTTAAGTTGCTATTTAAAAAAAGCTTGTTACCACTCTTTTAACTTCCTAAATACATTAATGAAGCTGTGATTTATTGACGCAAATAGCTACTTTTTTTACAGACCTGACAGTCTGATGGATACGACCCTACGAGAAGCAGATGTGTGGTTATTTTACACAGATCCACAGTCATCATCTTGTGGTCTCTATCATTGTTTTACAAAGTGAGGTTTCAATCCATGACAAATGTTACTTTGGTTTTTTTTCGTGTGACACCCAGAGCCAGTGAAGGTCTCAATCCAGACAGGATTTTAAACATGTCCATGTGTGTGTTTGCTTGTATTTGTCTGCGCGTCTTTATTTATAAAGCGCTGTTTCTCTACGTATATTTGTTCTTTTCTCGGCAGCACCATGTGAACCCAACACGTGCTCCTGAATTCAGCCACATGTTGCATTTGCATGTGTAGTTGTGATGTGCATTCTCTCATTTCCATGGTATTTGCCAACACTTTGGATGGCCCCGGCATATGTGATGGTCGTCTTCCCAACACAAGAATTCCTTGGTGACAGCTGCTGGGCAATAGCTTCTTTAAATAGTGCCAGGACCGGCCGCAGTTCACTGTGAAGGGGCTCAGGTGGAGTGTTGGCTCCTCCCTGTGGTCAGAAACTGTCTCAACGCAGGAGTGAAAAGTGATTTCATCAGGATGACTGATAATTTCAAGTAGGCTTATGTGGCCAGCCACGGCAAAACCAGGCACAAGTCTACCGAATAACATTTTGAGTTATTTACAGATTCTGAAAGTGTGATTTCTAAGCTTTCCAACAATGTCTAACACATGTAAATCATAATATTTGAAGATGTGGTCATTTGAATGTAGGCACTCCTCAAACTGCTTTAGGGAGAATTTTAGCCTCAAACATTTACACCTTCTGAGAGCAAAGAGACAGAATCATCACATTTACATAGAACAACCCCCACCTGGTCTAAGCTGTCAGTGAAACCACACCCTGCTCTGTATGAGCACAGATACTATTGTTGTGAGCTACACTGCTACACAGAATACATAAAAAATTGGATATAATAACTTGAAATAATTTTAAATGACATAACTTGAAAAATATATAGGAGGGGGGGGGGGTTGGCTTTTTCTGTTATCATTTATTGTCCTTACACTCGTGTAGTCATATTTCCATCATCTGTTTTTGTTGTTTGATAAAAATGAAAAACAAAATATACTACATATACTTAAAGGGGAAGTAAGTAGTTTATAGTGCCATCTAGAGGAGAGGCTGAAATTTACAACAAAGAACTGCTCCTCTGCTCACCCCCTCCCTTCCCTGAGCGCTACGGTATCCTCAGCCGGTCAAATGTCGTCCTCGTCGTCTTTCTCCGTGTCAGCAGATGAGGTTCGTGAGGCGAGGGAGAGGGCGGAGCTACCGCGGCCGTAGCAGACGAAGCGGAGAGAGAGGAGGCGGGACTTCTGCTACTAGTAAAGAGACGCTTGATTTGTTCTCTCGCGTTTGTCCTTACAGGCTCCGGTAGAAACATGGCGTCTCGCTGCTAACAGTGGCTATGCAACCGCGGCCCGCGACCATGTTATTTTACATGACTTTTTGAAACACTACGAAAATGAAACAAAAACTATTATACAGCGACTAGACAATGCAGGAGCACATAATATGTATAAAAAAGTGGATTTATGGGTTATATAAACCCATAAATACTACATAGTGTCCCTTTAAAGGAGAAGGATCAAATATAGACACATATTTCTAATATCAAATCAAACTGCCTTGCCGCTGCAGGCACTAATGAAATACATTGAAGTGGCTCTGTGGTGTAGTGTGGATGGATCAGTCTGTTACTGAATGAGCTGATGATGTGCTAACTGTGAGCTAGTTGCTAAGTCATTAGCATCACAGTCAATACTTCATACACAAATCCGTATCATTCACACATGATTCAAGCACATGTTTAGGGCTGCAACAATTAGTCGACGTAATCGATTATGTCAACTACAAAACATTTTTGTTGTTGTAAATCACACGCCGGCTGCTTCATGCTCACCTGTAACTGCGGTGTAAACAAACACGGCCAAACACACACTCTCGCTATCCAGAACTATAGCTACAGGAAGTGGGGGGCAGTATTGCTCACTCTTTGCATCCCGCGAGGAAGCAGAGAAGAAGAACTCACAAATTATGGCGCATGCAAAATTCACAAAACTTAAACGCCGACACCCCGGAGCCACTGAATCATCACGTATCGCAGAGAAGTGCGTTCACAAATAATGTTGATACCTCGTAGATATTTTTCACACGCTCATTTATTCATTAACCATCAGCCTATGATGCAAATACATTTGTGTCATACGTCTATCAGTCGGACAATCATGTAAAAAGCTTGCTTAGCGCACGCGAGTTCACTTACGTTAATGCGTACTTTACGGCAGTAATCAGTGAATTACAGGCGAAGCTCCTTTGACATACTTCATTTCAGCCCCTGTCGGCACTAGTATTTATAATAAATTGTAAAGGTATTTAATTGTGATAATTAAAGCACGTGTGAGTCTAAACTTAAATCCAAAATAGGTGCTAATGAAGATAATCGTGATTAGTTAGGAAAAATAATCATTAGTTGCAGCCCTACACGTTTGTCCCGGCCCTGAAGCTAGTTAATAACAATGCAGCGACATATCGTTCTAAAACTGTGATTAAAAGACAAAACCTGTTTTAATCCCTGTATGTGACTTTGAATGAACACTAACATTACGTAGATTCATGACATTAATGAAAACTCACCCCATAAGATGATGGAAGGTTAATAAGAGGTTCGGGGTGCTGGCGTCACGTCGTCATCTCAGACAACTACTGTGTTGTTGTTGTTCTGCGGTTTTTCCTTGTCCATCTTCATTCAACGGTGAACACACACACTCACACACACACACACTAAAAACGTGTGCAAAGCGCCAATGCGATGACATCAAACCTCTGCATGTGCGCGTGTAAATTCCATTCACTTTCAATGGACAGACGGGCGTCACGTATGTGTCACACAGACGCTGCACACGCGTTGTTGCACATGCACCTATGTGTGACAGGTGAACTACGCCCTCAAATATGTGACGTGAAGACCACGTGTGACTGTTGAGTACAATTACAATGACTACATGAGCATACAGACACACACTGCGTAGTGTTTTTGGAAATCAAATAGCGAGGGCTCATTCCTGACCGTGACACCTGCGCACCGAGAGGACCTTGTAGCTGCAAGTATTACCAAGAGAGACTGATGCGAGAACCGGTTGTGGTGCAGGTCGACGTAGTGATGAGCATGGACGTGTTCTTCAGCAGAGTAATTGAATTCAGTTCAAGGTTATATGATTATAATCACATATAAAGTAAACTGTATGGCAGCTGAATATCGCATGAGCGGACTCTCCCGTCTCGTCCGGAAAAATATTTCCTGAACTCTTCCTATTTTCCAGCATCGCCGAGGCAGTAGATGATCATAAATGAATACCACGTCATCATTCTTGAAAGGGTTGAATTTTGAGCATAAGCAGATCTTAAAGGTACAATATGTAGTATTTATGGGTTTATATGACCCAAAATCCACTTTTTTATACATATTATGTGCTCCTGCATTGTCTAGTCGCTGTATAATAGTTTTTGTTTCTTTTTCGTAGTGTTTCAAAAAGTCATGTAAAATAACACGGTCGCGGGCCGCGGTTGCATAGCCACTGTTAGCAGCGAGACGCCATGTTTCTACCGGAGCCTGTAAGGACAAACGCGAGAGAACAAATCAAGCGTCTCTTTACTTGTAGCTGAAGTCCCGCCTCCACTCTCTCCGCTTCGTCTGCTACGGCCGCGGTAGCTCCGCCCTCTCCCTCGCCTCACGAACCTCATCTGCTGACACGGAGAAAGACGACGAGGACGACATTTGACCAGCTGAGGACACCGTAGCGCTCAGGGAAGGGAGGGGGTGAGCAGATTTTGTAAATTTCAGCCTCTCCTCCAGATGGCACTATAAACTACTTACTTCACCTTTAAAAGGACAGTGTGCACATACAATAATCATTTAAATAAAACAAAAAGCTAGGTGTCGGTACATTGAGACGAGCGTGCACACAGGCGTCTGCTGCGTTCGCATGTGGCATGACACTTATCACCTGTCACACTTTATTATTTGGTGTACTAGTACTACTACTACTAATACACGTGTATTAGTATGCACGTGTATCGGACGGGTGTTTTACAGTCTTAATGCAGGCGTAGGCGACACAGTTGAAGTGTTTTTGGATAGTGTTCTGGCATAAAATGCCCCCCCCCCCAACACACACACACAACACACACACACTCATGTCTCAGATTCTTGGCATGACCTCGTCATGGTAAAAAAGGAAACCCCTCGACCCCCCCCCCCCCTCTCCTATCTCCCATAATCCCCTGCCTGCCTGTGTACCATCTCCTGTAACAGATCCAATCTTAGTGGGGCTCATGCCCACTTTAGCTTTAGACCAACTCTCTGTTCTTGTTGGTGTTTGTTGATATGTGGCAGTGGGAGATCTGAGCAGAGAGCTGAGTTTATGTCGTCCAGTCGCCGCAGCTCATGTCGTCTATGTTTTTCAACTGTTCTCCTTGCTTGGATTTTTCCACAAATGACGTTGCGGCAAATGTGGGGCTGCAGTGCCCCATAGGAAAAGAGCTGCTGCCCGTCACCATGTCTAACGGCGGTTTCCCTGGTTATCGCACTATCTCGCAGCACCTGAATGACCTGAAGAAGGAGAACTTCAGCCTGAAGCTTCGGATCTACTTCCTGGAGGAGAAGATTCAGCAGAAGTTTGAGGAGAGCAGCGACGATGTGCACAAGAGGGTGAGTCCGAGAATTAATCTGTGAATGAATGAACTATTTGTGATGAAAAAAATGATGGTTGAGTGCACTCGTCTGTGGTTGTTGCGTTGTACATTAGGCATCTCAGCCTCTAACCTAGAGGCTCTAGGTCACCGCCAATAGAACTTTGAACTTTCTGTGGATTCTTCCACAGAGAAAACAAACAATTAGTTGAATATGGACATCTTATAATTAAAAAAAATGTTTTATTTAACAAGGACAATATTCCGTTTTTTTAGCTGCACCAGTTAGCTATAGAGCTCTGTATTTCATGTGAGTTGCTTGCTCACAGTACCATATTAGCAGAGAAAGCTTTTGAAAAAAAAGAAATTATGCAATATATAAGGAACTGGTGGGGGCACTTCTACAGGAGACGACACTCTCTTCCAACACCGGTGAACATCCATGGACATTGAGATGGTATTACAACATCTTACAAATACATGGGTGTTCACATTAACAATAAACTGGACTGGTCTGATCATGCTGCTGTGCTTTTGGAGGAGTGCAGTGTGAACTCCTTAAGACCTTCTACGACTCAGTAGTGGCATCAGCCATCTTTTATGGAGTGGTTTGCCGGGGGCAGTGGTATCACAGCTGCGGACAAGAACAGGCCGGACAGACTAAAACATCCTAAATGTCTGAAGGAGAGCGTTATCGCAGGTCGTTCCTCCCTGCAGCTGCTAGACTGTACAACGAGCACTGCTCTCAGTAGACCAAACATAACCAGGCTCATCATTCCTGTGAATGCGCAACCGAACTCTGATCCGCACCAAAGACGCAAACTCTGGTCCGCATAAAACATATCTCCGTTCGACACATACAGTGTACCGTACATTCACAACAACAACAACAACAACAACAACAACACAAGTAATGAATTATATTGCCCTGCTGCTGCAAGCACACTGATTAGCAGCAACATGGTTGTCACTGCTCGTCACAGCCTGAACAGAGTCGCAGCCGAACGCGGTGCCAGTTTCCATTGTGTAGCGGACTACCGCCGGGAGCTCGAGCCGGGACCCGGGACCCGGAGCCAGGACCCGGCAGTCCGCCACTCCTCCTGGCTCAAGTTCACGGTGGCAGTCCGCGACACCGTGGAAACCGGCACCGCGTTCAGCTGTAGTTTAGTAATCCATGGTAGTACTGTTGTGTAGGAACCGTGACGTTTTGGCACAGAGAGTACCATGCAACACTAAATGTTTTAATCACAGCCATACGTTGGAGCAGCACATCACAGGGGAGAAGAGGGTGTGATGCAGGTAGCTGCACAGGAGTCAGGTCAAACCAACCAATAGAAACTCTTCTCCCATCCACCTGCGTAGGCCCCGCCCATCAAGTGCTGTTGAATTCGCAACCGAAACTTTTGAAGCTGCAAACAAAGAGGACTAATTTATAAGCAAAGGTTTTTAACTTGAAAGCAAAGAGGACTGATTTATAAGCAAAATGGTTTTTAATGTTTTTACTTACAAACATTAGTTTTGATTGAATTTGAAGAAATATATTCTCTCATATTTGTTTTTCTTATGCAACCTGTTCTGTTTTGATCTCAAAAAAATGTTTTTTAAACTTAGTGTTTTTTGTCCTCAAATCTTTTTTTTGGTTTCAAATCTATCCTGTTTGATTGAATAATTGAACAAAATTCTCTCCATTGCCAGTAATGCATTACAGCATTATTGTCAATGGCATCACTTTAATTGTGTGACCTCATCTACTGAAGCTCTATTTGTCTGAAGAGAATTGCATCTCTGTTGGAAGGCGTTGTCAGTTGAATAAAAAAAAAAACCATTTGCAACACAACACAACATAGCTTTGCAACACTAAGGTCATAAGATTGGGATTCAATTGGGGGTTGTAACATTCAGCCAGTCCCAGTTTGCTTTCACACTGCATTGTCACTGTCTGACCTATTTTCCATCGTAGACCCAATGACCCACGTTATTTCTGCCCGGGAGCCTTTATGCCAGCATGCATGCCTGCACGCTTGTTACTGAATGCATGTATGCATGTCGTTGTAAGCAGCAACACTTGTGCTGTTTGTCAGTGTATCAGTAATCTGACCGGTCTGCACATAGAAACACATGAAATAACACTGCTGGGATTTCAATCTAATGTACGGAAAAATCACTGCAATTAGATACACGCATGTGAATGATCGGAGGCCAGTTGAGTCCAGTCTGTTGTAGCTTTCGGAGCCAGAAGTTAAAAATGTTGGTGTTGCCGGGGCAGGGAGGGGGTTGAGGAGGAGGAGATAGATAGAGCAGGTGCTCATATCCCCAACAGCTATTTATAAACCCATTGAGATTCAGGGTCAGCACATGAGACTTGACAAGCTAATTTTGTTTCCATAAGAATAGCACATATTGCAAGTTGTTTAATCGTTGACAAAAGGACCTAAACACAACAGCCGGGCACAGGAGCAGGGGGCAACACTTGGGGTTTGCGTGCCTTGACCTATCCTGGGATTTAAACTGGAGACCCAGCTTCCTCTTGGCCATGGGCTGTAACTGGGAAATTAGACAGGCAGACCCATATGTCCAAAAGATAACAAAAACAAACATGTATTTAACCAAATGGTCTAGTATTAAATGCAGAACTTATCAGGAAAGTAGTAAAATAATGTGAACCTGCAGATATTATCATTGAGGTTTAGCTTAGTTGGTTGTCGCTGAGCGCCATCTACTGTAACTGTAATAGATAGTGCTGCTGAGTGCATGAGACGTATCCTCTCCTATTATCATGCTAATCCCAGGCTATTTTAAAACTAGGGCTGGCTAGTAAATCAATTGTATTAATTCTCATACATGTGTTTTAGGAGGATTTTTTTTTTCCCTCCCCATTAAGATAAGTTCCCTAAGTCAGGACATTGTTTGAAGCCAGTAGAAAGTTTGCTGAATATGTATATTTTTGTTGTTTACAATGACGGGGCTTGGCATCTTGTTCATATGCTTGTTTTTGAGACTTGTATTAACATAAAATATGGCCAAATAAAAACAAAATGGAACCAAAATTGATTGCTAATTTGTAGTTTGTTTATGAGAAAGAAAAAAATTATTTTCACAAAGAGTTTTGTGTGAAAAAAATTGGATATTTGATTTTTGCCCAGCTCAAGCTGAAGCTATAGTTTAATTGAATAGCTGTTTGTTGAGAAACAATCAAATCCACTACTGTACACAACATAAGTATTATGTCCAATGTAGCTGATTGTTTATTTTGACATCCTGCCTCTCTGCCTCTGGTAATAAACCATAGACAGACCCAGATGCATTCTGGTCCCTTACCAGTCATCTGATATAAATTACTTGCCCAAAGCAATCACATTAAATAACAAAAACGTACAATATATATTAAACAAAACTACTAAATGCTGATAATCAAAAATCATCTACCTAAATCACTGACAACACAATCTAACAAATAGCTTTTTTTTTCCTCTGCAACTTGTTGTAATAGTTTGTTTCATGAATTTCTGTTCCAGAACATCGAGCTGAAGGTCGAAGTGGAGAGTTTGAAGAAGGAGCTCGAGGACAAACAGCAGATTCTGGACCAAGCAATGTAAGTAGTTCTAACTTCTACCTAGAGGTTCACTTCTAACTTCACGCTCTCTCTAATTACTGTTCTGTTGGTCTGTGAAGGCCGCGAATCGGTGATTTTAATGCTGAGCTGACATGAATCAAAGTGGTGGACCATCGATTAAAGCGGAACTAGACCGGAAGTTCCTATTATCGCTGTTTTTTTTGGTGTGTATCTGCGTCATTACCTTGTTTACGAAGCCCTGACGGTTCGAAACAAACAGTTCAGCCATTGCTGAGAACGTTGTGTTTTATTGTAATCTCGGGGCTCAACGAGATCACTGAAAATCCCGTAATAGTTACGTAAACAGCGGTTCTCCTGAACAACCGATCGTCCTGCTCCGGGCACTAGTCCGGACACATCCGGTTACGTACATTGAACCGCAGAAGAAGAATAACGTCCGTTGTGGAGGTGTTTCACGAGCAACAGTGTCTTCTGACTCTGGGTCTGACTCCGGTTTAAAGTCATAAAAGGGACTGCGGCGGGGAGTCGTGAAGAAGCTATTTTTAAACACTGTTAAAACAATGTTTTGATAATGAGGAGCAGTGCATCCGCCGTTCCAGAGGGGGGCGCTGCGCTTCTGAGAACGGATGTGCTGGATAGTACTGGCCAATCGCAAGACTCTGTCTTCTGGGGGTGAAAGTTCACTCTGAAATCTCGCAGCAGAAAAACACTGTCAGAAAAGAGGATTTCTATCGGCTAGTTTACAGCAACTAGGAGGTTTTTGACCATAAAAACAAGTTAATATATGTAAGTAGACCTCCATAACTAACATTTATGTGCAACAGGACCACTCTATGTGACCTTTAAAGATCAGACATGATGCTCTGTTCGCAGCTGTGAGAGAGAGAGATAGATTATGATTTTTTTTATTTTCAACTTTATTTTCCTGTTTTTTTTTCAAAAGAAATCATCTGAATGTAATAATTAAAATCAATGAGCAGTCTGGACTTCATCATATTGATAAAAAACAGTGACAGGTTCAACAATAAAACCATCCTTCACCTTTCTCCTTCAGTTAAAATACATTATATATATATGTGTGTATATATATTAGGGATGCAACAGTATTTTACCGAAACCGTTCACTTGGAGCAGCATGGCCATTTTGGCCTGCCCTAAAACAAAGTTTAAAAGCTGGCATTTGTTCTTGTGTTGGTGTGTGTATTTAAAATCCAGAATAAAAAATCTGCTTGATAAAAACCTCTCCACGTTTGGTAAAAAAACCAAACAATGGTAAAAGACGAAGACTATGAAGGTATATTTGGTGCAAAAGTCACAAGCACATTTAACTGCAGATTTCACATGTGCACACACACTAAAGTCACAAATGTTTAACCGTAAATTTGAAGTTGTACATGTTTTTTGTATACCTTGTTAACACAAAATAGGGGCTACAGGTTCACAAATCCATTTCATTTCCTGTGCATGCACTCGACACTTTTGCTCCGATCGTTGCGGTGCAGTTGGTGCAAAACACGTTTGTACGTTCGTGTTTCGTAATCTGAGAACATGCACAACATTAATAAAATTCTATACATCGCTATGATCATTGAGCATTTTCTTGCACGACTGCAGGTCAATTGATACAAGACCTCAAATCTGCTTCTACTTGTTTCAGATACTTTTGCCCCTTGCTAGGTGGTATAAGTGGTGCAAAAGTATTTGTAACTTGTGGAGTCGGAGACTTACGAGATTAAAAGTGTCAGATATACGAGAAAAGTCGCAGATTTATGAGATTAAAACTACATTTCCATTTTATTAAATATAAGGACTCACACCCACCATTTCTCCCACTGTTTTTGTGTTTTATACATATGAACCGTATCTATATCAGTTCAGTCCGTGTGTGTCGCCTGCCTCTGTCTGCCTCGCTGCGCTGTGCTCACATGTCACTATAGAGAACCCGGACTATGGCTATGAAGCCCGAGTCTGCCACAAGTAATGGTGTTCAACCCGGTCAAAAGCCTTTTCTTGGTCTAATGAAATCAGACCAATCTATACCCAATGAACTGGAAATGTGCCTGCCAGGCAGACAGTAGGTCTGGTCAGGGTGGACGATGGACGCCATCACCTCTCTCAGTCTAAGGGCCAGAGCTTTGGACAGGATCTAGTAATCTGTGCACAGCAAATGAGACCGGCCTCCAGTATTTTAGTTCTTGCAGGTCTACCTTTTTTGGCAGCAGGGTTATTGCGGCCCTCCTGCAGCTCAGAGCCAGTTTTCCGGTCTCTAGGCTTTCGTTTAACCACCTCTAACAGATCTGGTCCTAGTATAGACCAGAAAGACTTATAGAAATCAGCAGGAAGGTCTTCCGTTGTCCATTTTTCCGCTCCAGCCCAAAGAAGAAGCAAGATGGGGCGTCCATCTGCGTGATGGCCATGAACCTAGACATGACCAGAGCTATGGCTGACTTTTTTGACATAAGGGAGTCAATTTGCTGTAGAGTCTGCAAAGAGTCTGCAGCTCCTCCACCTGCAGCTCCAGATATTTCATGGTCCGGGTTCACGAACGCTCCTTTCATCACCAGTTTGATTATTTCCCATGAGTCCACTCAGTTCATCAGAACCCAGTCACCCTCTCATCACATGCAAGCCCGCAGGCGTGTAGCCTCACCTAGCTATCAATACAAGGCCTAAGCTCTGAGGAATGCCATGCATGGACTGAAATGTGTTTGAAGAGAATGAAGTGACTGTGTGGGACAGCAGACGGAGAGAGGGGATGAGGAGGTCAAGTGTGTGTGTGTGGTGTTGTGGAAATTCTCTGCTGCTGGTGAAGAATGAAGAAGAGAAACTTCTGCCGGCCGTTTTTAGTTTTTATTTTCTTTGCAAGGAAAAGGTCAATCTTCACAGGAGTGATCCTAGCTGGAGAAAGACCCAGAGTATCGGGAGTCCTCGGGAGTCTGGCTTTTGCAGGCAGTACCTGAGCAACTCCCCTTTTGCATTCCTCCAATAGACAAAGAAGTCTGGCTTTCCCGGCCATGTTTTCACAACTCCCTGCGGATGTTGTAGGAAGGTGTCCGTTCAGGCTAGACATCCTAATTACACAATGTACAATACACAAAAGGACCAGGTATTCTGTGTTGGGCAAGTATAGGGTGATGGGCAGTTGTCGCCTTAAGGCCACATTATACTTCTCCGACTGCGTAATGCGTTATCCGTCTGCGTCACCACGTAGACCACTCGAGCCTTTATACTTCTGCGTCGTGGTGACGGATAGGCGCTGCAATTTCCCGCCCGGTCAGTAGGGGTCGCTGCGCAAGGTTGTTGTGCTTTTGGCTACAGTGAGCAATGGCGTCCGAGGGAGAAAGACTGTTGTTGTTGAAACAGCGGCCGTTTGTCACTTTTCTGTGTCCCGGAACGCAGTTTTAAGATAATTTGAGGCGAGAAATTGGCCATTTAGAGTCTAAACATGTGCTGTGTGTGTTAAGATATGACGTATTTATAGTTCGGCAGCGACGAAGACGGCGGTGATCAGCTCCGCCCTCTGTGGACGCTCGGTGCTCACTGTGAGCCGGCACAGAGCAGCTTCGCTCGGCCTGTCCTGAGGACCAATCGCAGCTCTTGCCGTCTCCGTTGTCCCTTGACGGAGTGACGGACACTTAAAAAATATTCCGTGCAGCCGTAGACGACGCAGAGACTCTACAACAGGTTCTGCGTCGACGCAGAGGACTCTGCGTAGCCTACGCAGAGCACTTTACGCAGGAGTATAAATTGGGCTTCAGAGACAGAGAAATTGAGTTTACCATTACAGTGTGTGTGTGTGTGAGTGTGTGTGTTGGGGGGAGGGGGGGGGCATCAAACTCAAATGACCTGGGGCCAGTGAGTGCCCACTCTGGTCATGATGGGGGCAGTCATGTGAATAAAAAGTTCAACCATGTAGGAAATTAGCTTAAAATCGTATCACAATATTCCATCATGATAATGCAATGACGATATTCATGATGATTCATATTTTTATATGTATATATATATTAGGGATGCAAGGGTGCAGTTGTCCCATTGTTCGGTATGCATCACGGTTTTGGAGCCACGATAACGGCACTGTTTTGGCATCTTAATATAAAACTGCTCAGACTAGAAAAGGCAATATTACATTGAAAAAAAAGAATTAAAAGCACAGATATAATCAAACCACAAACTTTATTTAAACACTAGTGCACTATCAGGTCAAATTAAACGGCAAACGTAAAACCACACAAATTAAACATAAAGTTTTGTGCTGTCAATTTTAGAAACCCTGGCTTCACAGAAACTGCAACTACAAACACACCATGCTGCTCCAAGTGAACAGTTCGGTAAAATACCGTTGCATCCCTAATGTATATACACACGTATATACATAATTTTACATTAGACACTTTAAAAGTGTGAGTGTGTGTCTATAATCTAGCTACATGTGGTGGAGGTTTCAAGTCAGATCTCATTATAACTTGATTAGGGCTGAAACAAATACTGGATTCATTGATTATGAATCAATTACTAAATTAATTGTCAACTATTTGGTAAACAATTAGTCAGTGTGTGTTCTTATAAAGAATTAAAAGAAGTTTTCTGATTTTCAGCTTCTTAAATGTGAATATGATCTGCTTTTGTTGCTCCATATCACAAAGAAATCCTTAAAACTTAATCTTTTTGACTTGTGGACAAATCAAGTCTGTGGCCGCGAGTTTGAGTCTTAGGGCAGCTCAGAGAGTAAAGGGCAGGAGCTGCTGTGTGGTTTGCAGTGTTGCTGAGTCGGAGACTATTTGAGCTGCAGCAGCTGTCTGTCAGCTGTCTGCCCCTCACTGTATCACTTTCCTCTGCCAACACACAAACACCATGATGAGCCACACAGTGTGTTCAATAATAATGTTGTTCAGTGTTTATATGAGATTTTCAGTAATCAGTCTTACAATATTGTCTTATTTTTCTTTCTTTAAATAAAATTTAATTAGGAATTAAAGGGACAATATGTAGTATTTATGGGTTTATATAACCCGAAATCCATTTTTTTTATACATATTATGTGCTCCTGCATTGTCTAGTCGCTGTATAATAGTTTTTGTTTCATTTTTGTGTTTCAAAAAGTCATGTAAAATAACATGGTCGCGGGCCGCGGTTGCATAGCCACTGTTAGCAGCGAGACGCCATGTTTCTACCGGAGCCTGTAAGGACAAACGCGAGAGAACAAATCAAGCGTCTCTTTACTTGTAGCAGAAGTCCCGCCTCCTCTCTCTCCGCTTCGTCTGCTACGGCCGCGGTAGCTCCGCCCTCTCCCTCGCCTCACGAACCTCATCTGCTGACACGGAGAAAGACGACGAGGACGACATTTGACCAGCTGAGGATACCGTAGCGCTCAGGGAAGGGAGGGGGTGAGCAGATTTTGTACATTTCAGCCTCTCCTCTAGATGGCACTATAAACTACTTACTTCACCTTTAAGTGAAAACCTAATTCCTAATGATGCGTTTCCCACCGGTTTTATCAGTAATACCTCCGTCAGACTATTTATAAAACTGTGCAGGATTCACATGAAATGTTGGCATAATGTATAAAACAGAAGGTGCTCATGCACAGAAATATTCAGATTTATGAAGCCATGCACACACAGGTTTTCTTACCTCTTTACACAGCACAATGAACTCACAGTTTGAAATCAATCAATCAATCAATCTTTATTTGTATAGCCCACAGTTTACAAAACATAGTTTGTCTCACGGGACTTCACAGGGTTGGTAACATCCTCTGTCCTTAGACCTTCGACCAGGGAAAAAACCCTTGTAACAGGAAAAAAAGGTAGAGACCTTAGGGAGAACCACAGGTGAGGGTATCCACTCTGGACGGACAGACGTGCAGTAGATGTTACCCAAAACATACAATACATAATGACAAATAATAACAAGTAAAAAGTCTTTAAATACCAGGATCCTTCTGGATCACTGGGTTTGTCACAGCCTGTAGTGAAGACTGTTGTGGTCAGAGACTTGAGGATGACGGAGTCTTCTTTCCTGTCCTGACCTCATGTCGTTCACTGGTGTCAGCAGAACTGTTAGAGATTAAAAATCAGTTAGAGATGTGCTACATGTGGATTTATGGTCACATGTCATGGGGGGACATCGGGTCAAAAACATGCCATGAACGAATGGTTGCAGCCATGCTGCCAAGAGCTTACCACCACCAGTGAGAATGTCTTAATTAATAATGGGTAATTTGTAAAGCGCTTTGGGTGTCTAGAAAAGCGCTCTAGAAATGTAATTATAATAACTTTGAATTTTGTGAGCTTCAGTAACGTCTACAGTTCCCTATATAGTCATAAAACACCTTTGATTCATATCCATTGATTGGGAGTGTATATGCAAGTGCACATTTCAGTATCATTCAAACATTTGTTTATTAATTGAAAAATATCTCATGTCTGTGCAAACAAAATGATGTTGAAAACAGTAATAATTACATTTATTTCATTTATTTTATATTTAGGCAGTATGAAAGTACAAGTATTAGCCAAATTAGTATTTGACTAAAGAATCACCTAATAAATAATCATTTGTCATATGTGGCCAAAAACAGTTACTACATTCAAATTCAAAAAACCAAGGTATAGGTTTCGGTTTCTGACGTAACTGGCAACCCGTGGTTGCTCAGCAGCTGAGACTCTACTGACTGTAATGATTGGTAGACGGCAGTAGGTGGCGCCACATGTCAAAACATAAACATGATTTGCAGTCTGCAAAATATTTATTTTATTCAAATATTTTGTCTGTACTGTTGTTGGTGAGTTCAGTATGTTATATGAACAACATCCTTAGCATTTTCCAAAATGAAATGTACATTTGTGACTGTGACGCGAAGTGCTGTAGACTCCATAATAAAACCATGGCCAATTCAAGAACAACACCTTTTAAAACTCACATTGGTTCTGATGATGAAGCTCCATGTTTCAGACAGTCCTGATGCACTAAGTGAAGTGGAGTCTCTTTGGAAAGACTCAGGTTAATCATGTCCTGATCGAAGCCAGCACTCATGAATAAATCATGAGTGCTTGTTGTCCACAGGAAGGAAAAAAGCCAATAAAAGAAACCCTTCTGTTTCCGAAAGGCCGTCCTGTTTTCTATTTTATTGCTTATATTGTTCAAGTTCAAGTTCTACAACAACAATGTAAAAAATACTCTTTGACAAGTAAAATCTCTGTGTGAATGATGTGTCCATATCGCTGATATACTATGTTTGACGTCATTTGATGTTTTGTGAGGATGTCCCCAAAATAATCTGAGCGTCTTTTTGAGCAGAAAGAATTTGTTTTCATGGTAAAGGTTTTTCACAGTTTACTGGTGATATTTAAAAAAAAAAAAAAAAGTATAAATAAATACATAAAAAGTAGATATTTGTAGTGTTACCTCGGTTACGCAGACTCCAGAAGAAGAACATCCTCATGCAATACTTATATACTGTGCAATACTTATATACTGTGCAATACTTATATTGTTATAAATTATTATACAGATTTTTATCCTGCTTAAATTACATTCCATACAGTGCAAATATTTATATATTTTTTTAATAATCACATCCAAACTGTGCAATATCTATATTTTTACTGGTACCCTGCTAAAATCACTTTCATACTGTGTAAATATTTCCATTTTATTTTAACTAAAGAAAATTAATTGTTGTGAAACAGAAATCACATAAGAAAGTCTAAGTATATGAAATTGTAATGAAGTCCATGAAGTAAATGTATGTCGTTTCTTTGCAACACTGCCAATAACCTCACTCTCACAGAATAGTGTGTGTAATGGGAAATTGTAATCTAAAGTCAATTTGCTTAAGAAAATAATCACTATTTTAGATAAAACATTATTGGTTCTTTGCTTGTGATAAGGACAACGTTCTTACATTTTTGTCTAGTTTTTGACCCGTTTACAGGAGTTTTAAGACTCAGTCTGAAAGTGGTTACAAGCTAGTTTTTAAGTATTCTCACCAAGAAAAAAAACGTGCTTACCCCATTGGCAGATTTATTTTCTTAAAATGACAAAATATTATTCAATTTAAGAGCTGTTTTTTTCAGTGTGCAACAAGTCGAGTTTTTGAATTCAACAGTAGGTTTCATCAAAAACACACAATACACATCGTCTATACCAGTTCTTGTCGTTCATATTTCTCACTGTAATATTTACTCTCACTCCTTAGGCCGACGGCCGACAGCCTGTCCAATCCGAATGAAGCAGAGCCGCAGCGTTGCCTGGCAGAGCGGCAGCAGGAGATAAGCCATATTCAAGAAATCCTGGAAACCAAAGTTCAGCGACTGCAAGAGGTAGAGACTCGCGGATGATCCTCATCGTACAAACAGTGTATATCGTGTATGTGCAAGTGTCTAAACATGTTTGCACTGATTAGTGTGTCAAACCCACTGTTACCCATCCGTGTGTGTCTTTGCTTTCAGGAGGCGGAGCTGGCTCGAGATGAGGCTGAACGCATGGCCTCGCTGGCGGACTCTGAGTCTCGGCGCTGTCTGGCTCTTCAGAGAGAGATGGTGGAGAGGATGGAGGAGTGTGCGAGCTCAGCTGGACTGCTTACCCAGCCTACCCTGACTGATAAAGACAGGTGACGAACTTACACCTTTACAAATATTTATATTTGTATATATATTTTAAGAGGTTTACAGTGAAAACTCCCACAGTTATCGAGACCTGGCCTTTCACGTCTTTGACTCCTTAATATACAGTTATAGTAGACCAGGAGTTCTCAAAGTTTTGATAACTGAGGGCCAATTTAGGAACCCAACATTGGACTGAGGGCCACCAAAGGAAAAAAAAAAAAAACAGAAAGAAATCCCATTTGTAATAATTTTAATCACCAGATTGCAGTTCTACAGTTTAGCGTTAAGTAACATAAGCGTTAATATAATGTAATTTAAGCATTAATATAATAACGCTTTATAATTTATTGGGTAATTACCCAGTATTTTGGCCATTGTTCTTACCTTCTAATTACAGGTTAATAACAAGTAACACATTTCTGTTACCATATATTTACTGGGTAAATAGCTAGTAAATGGGGGCTGTAGCTACCTGCTTATTACCAGCATATAACCCAATAATACACTAAAATTCACCATATAGAAATACTCAGTATTTTTGTTTACACTTATTGGTCTGTATCCAGTAATGTCCAATAAACATTTAACAAGCTTAGTACCTCCTGGATTAAAACTATCAACTGTAATTCATTGCGGGGCCACCAGAAATGTTTCTGTGGGCCGCCATTTGGGCCCCCGGGCCGCACTTTGAGAACCAATGTAGTAGACAGTGTGTCTATGTCAATGTCAACTTTACAGAATTCAAATTTACAGTGGTATGCAAAAAGTTTTGGACACCCCTGCCCAAACTTTTGCATACCACCGTATATAGCACATTAAAACAGCCAGTGGCATACCAAAGTGCTTTACAGTAAAATTAGCCCAAAAAAATATTTAAAACAATAAAAGCAATAAAATCAATAAAGCAGATAAGGATAAAAAATAAAAGCAACTAAAAACCGCCAAAGGCCAAAGTGAACAGGTGCGTTTTTAGCTGAGATTTAAAGGTAGAGCGGTAATTCGCAGTCCGCACAGTGAGATGTAGAGCGTTCCATGGAGCGGGAACGGCAACTGTGAACGCTCGATCACCTCTAGTTTTGAACAAAGATGGAGGAATGTCTAAGAGCACCTGATCAGCTGACCTAAGGGCTCTGGAGGGCTGGTGCAGTTTGACAAGGTCAGACAGGTATTTCAGGGGCCAGCTCATACGGAGACTTAAAAACAAATAAAAGAATCTTAAAATCAATCCTGTATTTAACTGGAAGCCAGTGGAGTGAGCAGAGCACCGGAGTTAAGCCCAATTTATACTCCTGCGTAAAGTGCTCTGCGTAGGCTACGCAGAGTCCTCTGCGTCGACGCAGAACCTGTTGTAGAGTCTCTGCGTCGTCTCCGACTGCACGGAATATTTAACGTCACTCCGTCAAAGGACAACGGAGACGGCAAGAGCTGCGATTGGTCCTCAGGACAGGCCGAGCGAAGCTGCTCTGTGCCGGCTCACAGTGAGCACCGAGCGTCCACAGAGGGCGGAGCTGATCCCTGCGATAACGCCGCTGCCAAACTATAAATACGTCATATCATAACACACACAGCACATGTTTAGACTCTAAATGGCCAATTTCTCGCCTCAAATTATCTTAAAACTGCGTTCCGGGACACAGAAAAGTGACAAACGGCCACTGTTTCAACAACAACAGTCTTTCTCCCTCGGACGCCATTGCTCACTGTAGCCAAAAGCACAACAACCTTGCGCAGCGACCCCTACTGATCGGGCGGGAAATTGCAGCGCCTATCCGTCACCACGACGCAGAAGTATAAAGGCTCGAGTGGTCTACGTGGTGACGCAGACGGATAACGCATGACGCAGTCGGAGAAGTATAATGTGGCCTTTATGTGCTCACGCTTCTTTGTCCCAGTTAGTAGACGAGCTGCTGCGTTTTGGACGAGCTGCAGGCGGTTTAGCTCTGACTGGCCAATGCCGACATAGAGAGATTTGCAGTGATCTAAGCGTGATGTGGTAAAAGCATGGATTACTCTTTCCAGGTCGTTCTGGCGTAGGTAGGATTTCACTTTTGCTCGAAGTCTTAGCTGAAAAAAGCTAGACTTGACCACCGAGCTGACCTAGTTTGTCCAATTTAAAAAGACAGTCAATGATCACAAAAAGATGATGTGAGGAATAAGTGGACCAAAAGGACCTGAACCGAATAGGACAACCTCTGTTTTGCTTTCATTAAGTTTTAATGAAGTGTGCTGGTACAGTTGCTGACACTGTAAGACTTAGACCCAGAACTCAACACGAACATACTGTTACCATCGTCACCATTGTCAGCAAAGAAAATCTATACGGATTGCACCATAACTTTATTGACTCTCTCTCTCTTTCTCCCTCTCTCTCTCAGGGTGATTGAGGAATTGACAAGGGAAAAACATTCCCTGTGTCTCAGGCTTGAGGAGCTTGAGGTCAAAGTTGACGACCTTTCTGCCTCTCTGAAGAAGAGAGAAGGTGGAGTTGAGGTAATTTTCGAATTTTGTTCTAAGAGATAACACTTATAACTTCTGCTAAGATACTAAAGTATCCCATTTAGGTATACAAGACTGGAATTGAGTGTCAGTTTGGCACCAGTTGTTGGTGGCACAAACTTGTGCAGGCAATAATCTGGTTTACAACTGCCCTGAGTTCACAGGCAGGTAGCTCCACCTAGTGTTACCGCACCTCAATTGCACGTTCACAGTACTTTGTTCTTGCATTTTAATGAGGTGCCTGCACCGCAATGCATTATAGCCTCAACTCTAGTTTTTATTTTGTCCTTATTTGAATCCGTATATGTGTTTATATCCCATATATATATATTTGTTTGTTTTTGTACCTTTTTTTTATTCTGACAAATTCCTGAAACTGAAGCTGAATGAGATTTACTCTTTTTCACATCGCACTGTTTTTTTCACACGCATTTTACTGTTGTTCACTTTAACTTTAAGAAAACGAACAATACTTTAAAGCTATTTCTTGCATGTCTCACAGCACTTAGTAAACATTTGAACATGAACACCTCCACCTCCCTCAAAGTCTGAATATTTTAATTGGTCATACTTTCATCATAATAATATGAGAATTAAATAATGATGAGTTTCAAAACCTGGTGGGTTTATCTTTCGTTTTAGAGTGCCATACGCTTATTAGGAGCAATTTAATATTACAAAAGAAAAGTGTAAAAATTCAAGAAAGGTAAGTATAGCTTTAACTACACAATCATTGGAAAAATCTCAAAATTGACATAAGTATACAAGAAAAGCAAAAAAAACCTGCAGCACATCAGCTTCTAATCTATATTGGTTGTATTATTTACTGCTGAAATGGAGGTCAAATGACCCGGTGTCCTGACACTTGAACACAATAAACTTGTGCCTGCATTAACTAATGTGCCCTATCAGCGGTGGCTGTCAATATCAGGCTGCACAGTCGCTCTCATATCAGCAGTGACCACACAGTGCAGTTCTGCTAATTTAGCCTGACCGATGCCAGTTATAATAATTATAATCATCTTATAGTCTGCGAGACACACTCTATTGTTTCTCGTAACTTGGAGAACCAACAAGTGAGACATTTGAGTTGAAGGAGAAGAAGAAAAAAAAGTGGAGACACCTCTTCTGTCTGCACAGACATCAATTTCCCCCCCTGTCACACTTTAGTATTCCTGCCACTTTCAGGAAAAATAAACAGCCGGGGGTGCAGTCTCTCCACAGTGTTTGGCACTCATCTCTGATTAGGATTAATTGATCTTTGATTGCGTTGCCTCGTTCCGACCGATCGCTGTTTTGATCTTGTCTCTCCAGAGGCTTGTAAGGGGGGGGGGGGGTGACGAATGGAAGACACAGTCAGAACCAGAGCCAAATAAGACACGCAGAGGAAAACAAATCACATGTGAGAGCTTTTGTATCAACAACACATTCACGTCCTGCTGCGGAAAATGAAAGACAGATGAAGACTCTGTGGGAAAATAGGACCCGAGAGTCTCTGTGTGTGTGTGTGCATGTGTGTGCGTGCATGCGTGTGCGTGTGTGGTAATGATGACATCAGCTTTTTAAGAGCGTAGGTGATGAAGGTGTCACGTGATTCACTGACACTGATTCCAGGGGAAACGATTACCCTCCATCTGCCCCCGGGGAACGTTATGAGCTCATTCTAGAGCTGAAACGATTAATCGATGAATCGATTATTAATCGATTACTAAATTAATCGGCAACTATTTTGATAATCGATAATCGGTTTGAAGCTTTTTTTCATGATTAAAACAAGATTTGTGACTGTTTTAGCTTCTTAAATGTGAATATTTTCTTAGTTTCTTTGCTCCACATACACAAAGAAATCATTAAAACTGAATCATTTTGGTTTGTGGACAAAACAAGACGTTCAAGAACATCGTAATTTCCAGGTTTGACGAACACTGATCAACGTTTTTTAACATTTTATGACATTTTATGGACCAACCGATTCATCGATTCATCGAGAAAATAATCGACAGATTAATCGATTGTGAAAATAATCGTTAGTTGCAGCTCTAGCTCATTCCACACTGACAATGTAGATAACTGAATGAGCCCACGCAGTGTAAAACTTTGTTGTTTTCTGTTCACACAGGTGCACACACACGCCGATACAGAACATATTTGTGCTACTGCAAGAAAGTGTTATATTTTGAATGAAGGAATTTGCTAATAAGGATAAAGGAAAGAGAAATGTGAGCCTGTTTCTGTAAAATTTCAACACTTCTCCTCCATTTGGCCTTCGTTATTCATAAAGTTGTTATTTAAAAAAGTATAGACAATAGAGCATTATTCTGAGATATTCAAACATCACCACATTAAAGTGTCTGATAGGTCACTGGTGTCAATCCCATGGCATGGCATTTGCTTGTGTTTATAGAAAACAATGGAGTGGTGAGTGACATGTGACCATCATTATGGAAACAGTAACAGAATAATAACACTTTACTTTATATAATGGAAAAACTGAGAAAAAAGGCCTACATAAACACAATTCTAAAAATCTAAATAGATTAAATATGATTAAAACAGACCGCAGCTGAGTTGAGAAAAAAAAAAAAAGCTTATGGATCACAGTGATGATCCCATGACGTCATTTATTATGTTTTCCTTCAATTAATCACCAAAATCAATATAAAGCTAAAACTCAACTTGACATCAGAAACATTTATATTATTATTTGATATTTATGGATGTTTTGGATGCATTATATTTCAATATCTTTCAGAAAATCCTTGTTTTTTCACGATTGTTGATACAAAAATACAAAAAAAACACCCTTGGTATATTTCTTAAATAATATTTTAAATGATTATTTAATCATTTGAAAGGAAGGTCATCCACATGCCAAGTCAGGAACCATTCGAATGTTGTGACACTATGACTGAGCCATCCACCAGGGGGCAGGATATCAGCTGCCAAAAATGTGTAGGATATTACATACATTTTAAATTTTAAAAATGTGTGTAGATAGTTTGCGCTGTAGCCAGTTTTGTATCATTGAGGGTTTCCAATTAATTGTATTTGAAATAGTACATATGTACACATGTAGCAGACATGTGAAGGGAATACATAATAATAATAATAATATTAATAATAGTAGTAGTTGCAATGACAATGTACAAAAGGAAAGCAAATAACAGGACAGATACATGTAGATTTAAATTATTTATTCCTCTTGGTAATTTATAATACATTTTAAAAGGTCACATAGAGTGGTCCTGTTGCACATAAATGTTAGTTATGGAGGTCTACTTACATATATTAACTTGTTTTTATGGTCAAAAACCTCCTAGTTGCTGTGAACTAGCCGATAGAAATCCTCTTTTCTGACAGTGTTTTTCTGCTGCGAGATTTCAGAGTGAACTTTCACCCCCAGAAGACAGAGTCTTGTGATTGGCCAGTACTATCCAGCACATCCGTTCTCAGAAGCGCAGCGCCCCCCTCTGGAACGGTGGATGCACTGCTCCTCATTATCAAAACATTGTTTTAACAGTGTTTAAAAATAGCTTCTTCACGACTCCCCGCCACAGTCCCTTTTATGACTTTAAACCGGAGTCAGACCCAGAGTCAGAAGACACTGTTGCTCTTGAAACACCTCCACAACGGACGTTATTCTTCTTCTGCGGTTCAATGTACGCAACCGGATGTGCCCGGACTAGTGCCCGGAGCAGGACGATCGGTTGTTCAGGAGAACCGCTGCTTACGTAACTATTACGGGATTTTCAGTGATCTCGTTGAGCCCCGAGATTACAATAAAACACAACGTTCTCAGCAATGGCTGAACTGTTTGTTTTCGAACCGTCAGGGCTTCATAAACAAGGTAATGACGCAGATACACACTAAAAAAAACAGCGTTAATAGGAACTTCCGGTCTAGTTCCGCTTTAAAATGTTGCCATCCAAGAAAACAAGAGTGAAATCCAAGCAGAGTGGGGCATCACAGCCGAACACGCTCGGTGGCCTCGATTCTACCGCAGAGTGAGACGTCGTCTGGTGCATAGAGGATCTTTGTGTCTCTGTCAACGTTGCCGGGCCGCGTCGTCGTCGCGGTGAACGCGCCCTGATCTCGTTCTGTGACAGCCGCTCCCTCCATCCATCCCTCCATCCCTCCATCCTCAGCCGAGGAAGACGAACACACTGCGCTCGATCGGAGGAACGAACACTGAGCGTCCGCCAGACAAGAGAGTGTTTTTGTTGTCGTTGAGATTGGGATTGGTCGAGAGCAGGAGGGCGGAGGAAATAAAGCGACTGTCATCCTTTCATAGACAGAAAGGAGGATAAAGGTCGTCTTTGTTGGACACGACGCGGATAAATCCTAAAGGATCGAAGTGACGTGAGAATGTAACGCGTGGCGGATGAGAGAGTTATTTACACCCGCCGGCTGCATTCACTCTCAATCCACGGTGTCATGTCAGGAACCAGGAAGAGGAACCAGCAGAGTGGATGCTGCTGCTGCTGCTGCTGCTGCTCATTCTGCTGATGCTCATCACACTGCTGCCTCCTCCAGTCAACTGCATCATCAGCAAAACGGAAACGGTCTCCATTTGCTCTGTGGTAGCTTTTGTTTTTGGGGTTATTTTCAATTTCAAAGCACATTTAAAAATAATACTAACTATACGTATTTTTGGGATCACAGCTTCCTGTCTTGCGCTCCTCTCATCAGCCAAACATGGACAAACACACACCCTTCACACACCGCAAACAAACCAAGGAAATCTCTGAAATGCTCCTGATATTGACACACGTTTTATTGTGTTTTTAATGTCAGATGGCAGTTGAGACTCCTTAGGTTTCTTTGCAGCATAGGCAGTTTCTGCTGATACTGGAGTAACATTTTTTTTCCACCTGTGTGCAGAATAAGTGTGGTGGAACAGCCAATAGAAGCAGACTCTCTTCTGCCTGGTAAAAGCTGCTGCGGATGCCACAGATTTAATTTTAAACCTAGTCCAGAAGAGGTGTAGAAGTGTTGTTCTCTCTCTTTTAGATCACTTGATTTGCATTATACTGAAAGGTTATCACACACATATACATAATGGCCCACTGAACCCTTTACAGTTACTCTGCACAACCTAAAGAAACCCCTTTACATCGATCTGACTTTACTCTTTTGTGATGCTGGATGTGGTGAAGATGAAGGAGGTGTGCAGGATCTGTGCCCGTGAGCTCTGCGGCAACCAACGCCGTTGGATTTTCCACCCGACGGCCAAGCTCAACTTGCAGGTGCTGCTTTCCCACGCTCTGGGCCGCGAATTGACTCGGGACGGCCGCAGGGAGTTCGCCTGCTCCAAGTGCACCTTCATGCTGGACCGCATGTACCGCTTCGACACAGTGATAGCCCGGGTCGAGGCCCTGTCTCTGGAGCGACTCCACAAGTTGCTGCTGGAGAAAGATCGACTGAGGCAGTGCATTGGAGGACTGTACTGGAAGAACAACGCAGTGGGTGGGGATGTATCTCTGGCCGGTCCTGGAGCGGGGGTCGTTGTGGATCAGGTGGAGTCTGAAGACTCGCCCGTGGTCGATCTCTCGGCCCTCCAGGATGCGAGATATTCCGATATGATCCAGGATGATCTGACTTTTTCTGTGTTTGAATCGTGGGCTGATAAAGAAGAGGACTCTGCCCTGGACAACCACCACCACCACCACCACCACCATCTCCACCACTGCATCGGTGGAGACTCCCTTTCTGGCCAGAAGCCGAGGCGGTGCAGAGGTTGTGCGGTCCTCCGTGTGGCAGATTCTGACTATGAGGCTGTTTGTAAGGTCCCTCGCAAGGTTGGTCAAAGGAGCACATCCTGTGGACCAGCTACCCGCTACTCAACAGGCACTCAGGGGGTTGAGGAGCCAAATAAAGCTCCTGAAACTGCAACCTTGGCCTTTGATTCTCCTTCATCTGGTTTGGACACTGATAACACTTTGTTCAACCAAATGAGTCCCAGTCCAGCGTCTTCTGTGGAATCTCTGGACACGGCCGTGGATGTCAGTTGCTCTCCTGCATATAACAAAGTGAGAGAAGAAACAGAAACGGACAGAGATCCAGACAATGATCCGACAAGAAGGGACACTCGTTTGGAAAGTGCCCCAAGTGAGAGCTCCCTCTCTGGGCTTGAGGTGATGCTGAGTCTCCTGAGGAACTGGAAGTACCGGCCGCTGAAGCCTCAAAGGGGCAGCAAACTCCCAGTTCTGGTCAAAGCCAAATTGGAACAGGGCATTTCCCGGCATCTGTCCAACTTGTTGAGGTCATCCTGTGGAGGAGCAGCGGACAGTGAGCTGGACTCTCTTCTGTCTATACCAGAGGTCGTGACCCCGTGTCCCCAGCAGGATCTGCAGACTGAGCTGGCAGAGATGGAGGAGCAGTGGCTGGATGATTATGTTCAATGTGGGCCGTTCCGCTTTCAGCAGGTAGTTCCAGCACAGTGCAGGATGAAGATTCTTACATTTTCTTACATGCAAGAGTGCGTGGTTTTATCTTACCGGTAGCTGCTAATGCTACCAGCCAATACGTTGCATTATGGGAAGGCTTAACTCAATTATTATTGTAGGTTAATCTAGTAGTAGCCAAAATTTGAGATTTTCCTTACTTTTGATTTTAATCTGCATGGATTCATTCCCTTTGCTGCTGGTGAAGCTTAATGCACTTGATGCCTCGATTCCCCTGGCAGGAGGGCATGAATGCCCTTCCTCATCTGTATCCCGGCAACACTCTCGTTGGCATGGGAACACTCGAAGAGCCACAACCGCAGTTGGCTGGTGTTAAGGCCTGAGCTCAGCGTGATCTAGCTTCATAACATCTATTGTTATGCTAATCATTAGCGAGGATGTGGCTCAGTTTGACAGGAACGGAGCAAACCCAGGCAGCATGACACTGTTATAGTCTGGTCTAAGCAGCTGTGTTGGTCTATTGTAAGGAAACGGGTGTGAATGAGGGAGGTTACACTCGTGTCATTAAGTCATATCAGTCAGATAAAGTTGCCAGTGTATTTAAAAGCAGATTCTGCTGAATTCAACTACTGTAGTAGTGGAGCTCTGATTCATGATTCAATGACTACTGATATCACAACCAATATCAGTCTCTTTACAAAATTCCAAAAAAAAAAAAAATCTTCCTTTTTCTTAAAATAAGCTCACAAATCTACATCTGTATGAGTATGCAAATTATTATGCTAAACACTACAGACTACATGGCCTTTGCAGATGGTATCAGTTATCCACCCAAACTTATCAGATATTGGCAAAAAGTCCAATATCCTGCATGAATTCCTCACTCACATTCTGGGCCCATGATGAGACTGTACTTTCGGAAGCATTTGTAGGGTTTGTGTATCGTATCAGATGTTATGTTTTTATTTTCCCCCCATTATTTAATTCAGTGATTTTGACCACCAGTATCGGCCAAAATACTCACACTGAATATCATATCAGCTCATCCCTTTAAAATACTGATAATGCTGTAGTATTTTTTTAAGAATGCACATCTTTATTTGTTACAGTTAGATAAGTATGTCTTTCAGCGAGCTTGAAATGTCACAAATGTGTGTGTGTTATGAAGGCAGAGTAACATCACATCACTACTCTGTCATAGAAAAACAAAAGCTCTCCATGGCAACAGCTGCTTCCTCAGGAAGTCATCCAACAGCCAGCTGACAACACTTTCCACTTTCATTCAATCATGTGTGTATTTATAGAAAGAAAAAAAAAAGATAAAGCTATTCACTAGTCATGAAAAAAAAAAAAGGAACAGCACATTTTCAAAGAATATAAATATATAACGGTAAGACACAAAGAAAAGCTCAGTGATGTTTTTCGATGCTCAAAGTGACACCTTTTCTACTTTGCTCCCTGTGTAAGTTCCTCTATAGTTTGTTTGCACTGATGTGTCCTGTTTTACAGAGGCTCATTCACGAGCAGAGGGGTCACCTGGGTCACTATGAGAGCGCTGCAGGTCAGTGTGTGGATAACCTGCAGAAGACCCAGCAACAGGTCCACGCACTGCAGGCCAAGATCAGAGAGAGTGAAAGTAGGAACCAGGTATTCACACACACACACACACACACACACAGGTGTATGTGCAACTATTCTTCTCAGGACACTACATTGATTTCCATTTATTTGGGTAGCCTCATCATCACTAACAGTCAATTACGAACTAACTAACTTTAAACTAACCACAATTCAAATCACAACCCTAAACTGAACCAGAAATTAGGTTCTACCTCATTAGGCCCAGTTTTTGGCCTCCATGTGGACTACTGGTCCTGACAAGGTTAGTGTTTATGACAGAAAAGTTCATAATATTAGTGTGTGTGTGTGTGTGTGTGTGTGTAGAATCTGCAGCAACGTCTCAGTGACACGGAGATGGAACTGCGTTTGGCCCAAGAGGAAGCCCAGCAACAGGAGCAAAACATCCAGAACATCACTGATATCACCAGTTCAAAGGAAGCAGAGGTATGATGGATGGATATGGATGAATATGGAAGGCAAGGCGAGCCACCAACATATCCAGGAACTTTTATTAGCAGGAACTAATAACTTGTTCTTCGCCTATTTTTTACCTGGGGAAAATAATTCCTGGTAATCTGGTTTACGTTTCCAGGCTCAGACTCACTGCAATCCAATTGGCATCCATATTATTTGCACTTTTGTCCAGTCCAGAACTTTAGAACAATGCATGCTTTCATGTCAGTATCTCCAAAAGTCTCTAATAAAAGTCAAAAGATTTGTCACTTGAGGGATCTGAATACTTAGTGAGTCTGATTAGCAAGTTGACAACACTGAAACAGATGCTAAATGGGTTCCATGGGGCGACGGTGGCTCAGTGGGAGAGCGAGTCGTCTCTCAACTGGAAGGTTGTGGGTTCCGCTAGTCTGCGAGCCGATGTGTCCTTGGGCAAGACACTTAACCCCAAATTGCTCCTGACGGCTGTGCCGGCAGTGTGTGAGTTGGTATGACAGATTAATGATAGAAAAAAATGTATGAAAGTGTGAGTGAATGGGTGTGAATGGGTGAATGGGAACTGTAAATGTAAAGTGTGGTCTGGACTTTGAGTGGTCATCAAGACTGGAAAAGTGCTATATAAATACAACACCATCATTTACCACCAATCAGCATTCTGATTAAATGTAGAATCGGACCTGTGTGATCAGACCTCCTTATATGGGTGTCGACACACCTCTCAAAAAGGAAACGGGTTGATTCTGACATTGTTCTCAGTGAACACTGTCTGGTTTAAAGGTTTTTAATTCCTTTGTTTTGGGTGCAATATTTTACTCTGGTAATCACATAAACAAATACATAATAATAATAAAACAAAGTGTGTATGTGTGTGTAGGCTGCAGATCTTCACAGAGTGATTGAGGAGCAGAATAAGATGCTGTGTTCTCTCAAAGAGCTCTCCAACCGCAACCAGCTGCAACACTTCCAGGTTAGTTTGCACTGACGCACCCTGATAGGAACTCTGAGCTCAATCACATCTCTCAGGGGCTATATACTGGTCTTTACTTTTTAAACAAGTTTCTCCTCTCTCCTCTCTTTTTCTTCCTGCCCTTTCTGGGTTTTTACCCGCAGGCGTCCGGGGCAGAAAATGTTCAAGGTCAGAGTGAGCGTCTGGCTCTGCAGGTCTCTCTCTTCCAAGCTCAGTTGGAGCTGCAGGCCCACGACCGGGCACAGCAACAGACGGCGAGAACGCAGGAAGACCTAAACCGGGCCCTGCAGAGGCTGGAGAAGGACCTGCAGAGGGCGCTGCAGCACAGGAGAGACACAGAAAAGCATAACCAGGTAAGGCTGAGCAACCAAAGCTTTGACCGGTTTGTGCTGATAAAAAAAAAGCTCCCGCTTGTATCTGGGCTCTTTGTGCAGGAGCTGCAGTCGGCTCTGGAGAACGCTCGAGTGGTCCTGCAGGAGAAGGAGGAGCAGCTGAGAGAGGCTGAGCAAGAGAGACGGAGGGAGGAGGAGGAGAGAGAGAAGAGCGTCCGAGGGCTGAGGACATCGCTGCAGACCAAAGAACAGCAGCTCGAGGTCAGTCATACACAAAACCAACATAACGCACTGTATCAGTGAAGTCCATGTGCTGCAAATATGACCCACTAATGTGTTTTATCTGAATACACAGGATTACTGTGAGCTCCTGGAGGAGCAGCAGAGGGACAAAAGAGACTTTCTGCTTCAGAAACTCCACCAGCGTGTCAGAGAGAGAGATCGAGCTCTGGAGGTGAGTGAGCGATTCCTCTGAGCTTCTGTCAGTTCGCGTTTGTGTCGTGCCAGTGTCTCGTGTTGTCACATTTAAGGTCAAACAAATACAGTAATACTAAAAAAAGGCTGATTTGACTTGAGACCTATTGCGTTACATTATAGGAGTAATGGAAAAAAAGAAACTCTTACTGTGTGTTAAATTACTGGTGACAATAAATTATAACATGATCTTGGATTCAAACCAACTCACTCTCCCCAAAATCAAAGGGAAAATCAAATCAAATCAAAGGCAAACATTGCATAACAAGGTGAAACATAGTTGTACTTTTTTAAAGTCAATTTTAAATTAAATGTGTTAATGTTTATCTTCATGCTGTATCTTGTGTATCCTTGTGTTTAATATTACAATAATTCACTTTTTTATGGACATTATGGAGTCAGCAGATATTAGCTTTTTATGTATTATCTGATATCGGCAAATACACCTCGATATGGCTAATGGCTAACCAAACGGCAGGCAAAATCGACTGCTAACTTCTTGTTGTCTCTGAAACTTTCTTATTTATGTGTATTTGTTTATTTTACACCATCAAGAAAATATATATCGACTTCTGATTCGAGATGAGTTTGAAAAATATGTTAAAGCTCCCATTAGAGTGGTCCTATCACACATATATGTGAGTTATGGAGGTCTACTTACATACATTCACTTGTTTTTATGGTCAAAATCCTAGAAATCTCTCCTCACTGAAGCTCTCGTCAGTCGTGCTGTTTCAGACTAAAAATCTCACCCCCAGGAGACAGACTGTGTTGTGATTGGTCAGCCAACGAGAGATTTCCCAACTGTCTTGTGATTGGCCAATACATGGAAGTGACGTAATTAGCACACCGGCTCTCAGAAGCGCAGCAGTTAAAGGTCACATAGAGTGGTCCTGTTGCACATAAATGTTAGTTATGGAGGTCTACTTACATATATTAACTTGTTTTTATGGTCAAAAACCTCCTAGTTGCTGTAAACTAGGCGATAGAAATCCTCTTTTCTGACACTGTTTTTCTGCTGCGAGATTTCAGAGTGAACTTTCACCCCCAGAAGACAGAGTCTTGTGATTGGCCAGTACTATCCAGCACATCCGTTCTCAGAAGTGCAGCGCCCCCCTCTGGAACGGCGGATGCACTGCTCCTCATTATCAAAACATTGTTTTAACAGTGTTTAAAAATAGCTTCGTCACGACTCCCCGCCACAGTCCCTTTTATGACTTTAAACCGGAGTCAGACCCAGAGTCAGAAGACACTGTTGCTCGTGAAACACCTCCACAACGGACGTTATTCTTCTTCTGCGGTTCAATGTACGTAAACGGATGTGCCCGGACTAGTGCCCGGAGCAGGACGATCGGTTGTTCAGGAGAACCGCTGCTTACGTAACTATTACGGGATTTTCAGTGATCTCGTTGAGCCCCGAGATTACAATAAAACACAACGTTCTCAGCAATGGCTGAACTGTTTGTTTCGAACCGTCAGGGCTTCATAAACAAGGTAATGACGCAGATACACACCAAAAAAAACAGCGATAATAGGAACTTCCGGTCTAGTTCCGCTTTAATTGGTACTTCCGTTCTATGGGCGCTTTAAATTTACTGTATCGGTATCGTTATTGGCTGACCGAGAAAATAAATCAAATGTAGGTTTTAGTTGCCGTTCGTAATGATTGAAAATGATTTGCGGTTCCAGCTACTGCAACATATTGATGAATATATTATTTAATCTATATACAGTAAGTAGTGTGACGCGTTTGTTTTACAGCGAGCGGTGGACGAGAAGTTCCTCTGCGTGGAGGAGAAAGAGGAGGAAGCTCGACGACTTCAGCTGCTGCTCCGGGAGAAGGAGCGAGATCTGGAGAGACAGCGCTGTGTCCTGCTCAACAATGAGGAGACCATCACTGTAAAAAACACATACACGTTAACATATTATGTTCTCCTGGATTCACTGTCCTCTCCTAAAACTGTGTGTGTGTGTGTGTGTGTGTGTGTCTCACAGAGCCTGGAGCTGCTGGTGCGAGGCAAAGCTGTCGAGCTGGAGCAGATGAGCCACGTGTGGAGGAATGTTCAGCGGCAGCAGCAGGAGAGCGAAGAGAGACGAAGCCGTGCCCTGAGGGAGAGAGACGCTATCGTCGGTCAGCTGCAGGAGGCGCTGCTCACCAGCACTGAGGAGGCACAGGTAAAAGAGATTGTTTAACGTATCTCAGTTTTCTTGTTTGAAGAGCAATAATCTGCCAATGAGGTAAGCACGGTTTGCTTGACAAGAATACTCAAAATGATCTTGGAATAATCTGCAGCCGCTTTTCAGACTGTAATGTTTCTTAAAACAAGGCCAGAAACTAGAATATCGTAACCACTTAACCTCGAAAATGACATGCCCAAACTAAATAGAGTAAACCTCTGCAGTTACAAGCTCTATGTGGATTATCTTGGTATCAAACTACAGATAACACGTGTGAGATTCCAGGTGTAAGTTTCACTGTAGATGCCACTGTGTCAGAGTAAATGTACATGGAACACAGCATAACTGAAGGATTTTTTTTTTTCTCTCGCCTAAAAAAATATTGCATTTTAAAGCAAATATCACCTTTAAAATATGCAGTAGGAGCTTGAAAACACATGGAGGTCATGTAACAACATGTGGATATGAGCTGTGCAAAGTCTGATGCTGCTGAAATGAAGCAGAGTGAAATTACAGAGGTTTTAGTAAAGAGATGTCTGGGCGTTCTCTCTTGCACAGCTTGGCACCATCTGTGCCATTTGAGATTTCTTAGGTACCAAATTATTAGAAACCCATTTAATTTTGTTTATATGTCACTACAGGTTTAAAAAGAACTTATTTTAGAAAAAAAAAAAAAAAGTATGATAACTCGCTGTAAATGGATGCCTCCTGTGCGTACAACCACTGTAAACCACAATGTATCTGAGACACAGCAATATATTTGTTTAAAGTGGAAATCCACCAATAAATAAAATCTGTCCTGAAGAGCAAGGAGGATGGTTTAACTGACCAAAACACAGATTGACTCAATGATAAGTGTTATTGATCATTTGTTGGTTACATACTGAAATAGAAAATGATGAGTAAAAGTCACCTCTTCTTCTTGGGTTGCAGGATCTGCGCTGCTCTTTGTTGGCTCAGATCCACTCGGCTCCGGGCAATGTTCTGGAGGAGCTGCAGGGCCGCCTCCAGCTCAAAGACCGCCTCTTCCAAGAGGTGCTTGCTGACCGAACTCGTCAGGCCCAGGAGCACCAGGATCAGGTCCAGAGTCTGCTCACTGCCCTCAGCTCCAGGGACCAGTACATTCAGGTACAGCAGAAAGAGCTCACTGTGAACACACACAACTGTCACATGTTGGAAAATATAACCACGCTCTCTCCATCCAGGCCTGTGGAAAACAGCTGGGCGACGTGATGACAGAGCAGACGTCCAGGATCCAGGAGCTCCGCAGACAGCTGAGCTCTGGTTTGGGTTCGAGCGCTGACCCCGGAGCAGACTTGGCCGCGGAGCTCCAGGTTGTGCAGGAAGAGCTGTGTGTGGCTCTGAGGAGGGAGAAGGAGAACCAGGAGATGAGCAGGAGTCAGGCCAACCGACTGGACTCCCTCAGCAGGACACTGCAGGTCAAGGACGTGGTCATTAGGGTAAGTGAGAGAGGGATTACAAAAGCAATTTTTCCCAGCTTCAATTTTGACTGTAATGCAGTAGACAATTTTGAACCAGGCTACATTCTCTCTCTGCTACATTCCGTGTACATTTCATGGTCTTCTGTGTGTTTGGTCTTGTGTGTGTGTGTGTGTGTGTACTTTCAGGACTTCCAGAGGCAGCTGGTGGATCCTTCAGACTTCCCACTGGTGGAGCGACTGACCCAGGAGGTTCAGGAGCTGAGGGAGTGTCTGCTGCAGCAGGACGGCGGCCTCCCAGCTGCAGGCCCCGACCTCCCGGGCCGTAACCGGCAGCCTGAGTTTGGAGGTGGGCATCAGAGAAGCATGGGACAGTATCTGTAACAGCGGCTGTGGCTGTGGAGTGACCTGCTCTGGTGGTGGTGGTTGCTGTGCTTGATTTAAAACGACTGAACATGATCGTTGTTCTCACGGTGGAAAACGGGAATGAGCTCGAGGAGCGAGAGTGACGAGAGTTTGCTTTCTAACCTTCAACAGTTGCCGATTTCAGTCTGCATGCTCCTTAACACTGAAGAAAGAAACACACGTGGGTTCATTCATCTCAAGATTATTGAAGGCGTCACGAGCTCTTTAATCATCCCGACATTACAACCATCATACGTTATGATTGAAATGCGTACAAATAAAAATGCCATCGTCTTTTTTAGTAAAACTGTGCCTGAATAACATGGATCACAATGACTGTGATCCAGGGGATTTAAGTTAATGTTAGATTAACCCTTATTGTTCACAATGAGTAAAATTGTCTCTTCATTAAAAAAAAAAAAAAAAAAAGAAAGAAAGACATTTTAGTTGCTGGCAGCTGATTTTAGTTTAACAATTTCTTAGTTTAACAATTTAATAATTTAACTGCACTTGTTACAAACAATTTATTGACATTTAATAGACATTTTAGTTTGTTTATGTCATTTTAGGCTTGTGTACACTGTGTCGTCTGTGTTCTTCTTGCGGCCTTCAGTGTAGAAGAAGGCAGGTGATCTTCAGGCCATCGAAGACACAATGCGTACAATAAAGAAACATTATTGTATACAATACAATGCCATACAAAAAAATACAGTGTCACCACCATCAGCAAATAGATCATATTAGTGTGTATGATTTCACTACTGAATGCTTACAGTCTGAAAACTGGCCAAATATCATTTTTGGATTTTGATTTTGTAAATGTAATCTACATTAAAGGTCTAATATGCAACATGCACGTCACACCAAAACAAAAGCAATTATGCCAGTTTGAGCTGCTCATCAATAATAATAATAAAAAAAAAAGAAGTAACATTTGCATTAAATTACTTCTGAGCCCAGGCAGAGAAGAGGTAGGAGCTTTTAATCATTGAAATCCAATTCCTACGTGTTATTTTGTGCACACAAACGGCATTTACAGGTTAAAAATGAAACAGTGTGTTGTGTTGGATCGGAAGCTCTTGCTTTCTGCCGTCGTGCTTTCACTCCCAATCTTTAATTGCATACCATGTGCAACTCATTTTTAACGGTGTTTGCTGTTGAGGTCAGTGGTCATGAACTGTAATCAGGGCATAGACATCATATATAAGAAAACTTGTCAGAGTTGTCAGATTGGGAATATGACAACATGGAGTATTTAGTACATGGAGTACTTATCTTGTGAGACTAGTAATCAATATAGTATATTTATATACAGGATATTGTGTTTCTGACAGACACACTCCTCTGCAGACCAGCTACCAAAGCAAATGCAGAGTTTATTTACATATTTATTTATTTTTTATTTAACCATTGAGACACTGGGTCTCATTCTATAGCACAGAGTTAACGACAGACAGCACTAAAATAAATGAAATGTGCAAAATGTCAAGTGAATAATCAGAGTCAAATACTCGGAGCAGGAGAATTGCTGGCATCTTCTTTTGTTTACCAGAAAACAACATTATCTTGGTTTTATCAGCTTTCAGCACTAGTCCTATGTTTCCTGATATCTTGTGAGGATCGACGCTGCATATTCGACCTTTAAGACATTTTTGAACAAATTATTCATTTTCAAAGCAATGTAAATACTTCAGTTGATGCTTCATACAGATTTATACCGTGTTTTATTTTAATGAAGGTCAGTACAGCATCATTTAGTATCAGTTTAGAGGAATAGCTGTATCTCTGTGTGTGTGTTTATGTAGGTGTTTGTGCTTATGTTTATTTTAAACAATATCAAATATTGTTAATTGATTTTAAGGACCTGGATTTTAATATTATAGTCCTGTATGTTCATGTTACAGCCGTGGATCAGACTCAAATCTATGTTTGCTTCTGTGATTTTCTGAGACTTTGTGCAGTTCTACAGCCATCATGCATTATCACTCTGTAGTTCAATATCAGTGAGTATTAAAACTGAGTGTCACACCGGAGCACAGTAAGTACGAATGTTTGCCCATTTTTCATCCGTCAAAAATGTTATAATTATACGGTATATTATGAGTTGATCCTGCCCATTTTATTAAATGGATAAACATCTGGACACCAATAAACATGCAATATACTTCATTAATTAAATTCACTGATCCAGACTCTATATCTATCATCGAGCATGTATCTGGATTCCAGATATAATATGGTACAGATTTGTTACGTAGCATAAAACATTCTCAAACTGCCCTGTGCTGCGTCACTTATTTATTTACGTGTTCAGTCACAAAAAAAAGAGTAAAGCTGCAGAGAAACAGCTGATCTGCAGCAAAACAACACAAGCATGATGCATGATGTTTCTCCAGGTACTCCAACTTAGGGGGTTGGGTTCATTGTGAACTCTAAAATGAGGCTGATATTTTATTTGTGATGGGTTGTTGTTGTCACTGAATGATGGGCCTGTGATGGGCGTGACCCGTCTTTGGCGTCCTCTCCCTCTCAAACAACGACCATAGAGATTCTGTTCCAACAACAACTTTCCATGGATAAGCAGTAGAAATAATACATGAATGTTGCTCAAATCACTTCCAATCCACATTGTCACAATGAATCATAACGGTGGAAATACATCAAATATCTTAAATAGTGAAGTACCCAAAATGGAATACATTAATTCATTACATATTATGCATACACACAGAGACAAACAACCATTCACACTCACTCACAGTCACCTATGGTCAATGTTTTAGGACTGTGGGATGAAACTTGAGAACCTGGAGAAAACGCATGCACCTACGCACAGAACATGCAAACTCCATGAGCCTTGGAATACAATGTGAACAGCATATGTAATTGTGAATGGAACAATCCCATTGGGATTAAAATGTAGCAAACCCATGGAAACAAAAGCAAGGTTAACCAAAGGGCATGAAGTATAACGAATTAACATTAACTCTTTCACTGCCAGCCATTTTCAGAGCAGAGCGTCCCATGTTGCCAGTCGTTTTCCAACATTTTGACCCATCTTTCGAGACCCACAGAATACTGTGTTCTATGAATATATAAATAGTGAAACTACCAAAAGAAAGAATAGACTTTCTTCTTTCATCAGGAAAAAAAAAGTATGTTTCTACCTGTTTCTGTTTTTTAGTAATCGGCATTAGAAAATAGGCTGATTTCACCAAAAACACAGTTTTTAACCAAAAAACGGAGAAAACAAGCGTTTTGTGAAAAGAAGCATTTCAAGCAGATCAGAGACTTTGAGGCTAATATTTTTTTGCTTCAGTGACACTGAACAGTGTTTTCCTTCTATAAAACAACAAAAACAACACTTATAAAAAGCTTTTGATGGCAAAACAATCATTTATTTACAAATGTACTTCATATCAACAACTTTTACATCTGACATAAAAACCTTTTTCCTATGTGTGTATGTTCATGTGAGTTTGTGTTGTGTGTGGGTTAATGATGCCTCTAATGCACATTATTTGAGGTGAAGATTTATTTCTTCATCACACGGATGGAGCCACCATTATTGGCTTGATTTTTTATTATCAGTTCCGAGGGAAACTCTAAAATGTTCAATACACACACAAACACATTGACATCTTTGTTTGGTTTCATGTTTTAAATTCCAAATTGAGAAGGCGGTTGATTTTTACAGTCAGTCTGATGCTCTGAAGCTCAGCGGTGTGTTCAGTGAACCAGCATCAGCATCATGAGTGGTGACACTCAGTGGACTGGCTGCTGAACTGCACAGTCACAGGTTCAGTCATGGAAATGGAAATGGAAACGTGTTGATCTTTTTTCTCAAACACCCTGTCTGTCTGTTTGTATAGAGCCCAGCTCAGAGGACGAGGCGTACGATGATCTGAACAGCGTTGATAAAGCAGAGCGGAGGGTCCAGTCACTGACCGACACCAAGGTAAGAGCATAGTTGGCCCACACGGGATGGATAGTGTTTTTGTCACTGTATAAGTTCTGACTGAGAGTAACTATGTCTCGTCTGAACAGAGCTGCACAGGTCCAGGAACGGCTGCAGCACACGATCTGTTGTTTGAAAGCCAAGGTCTGATGGAGGTCAAGGAGCTGGTGGAGCAGAAAAGGGCAGTGGAAAGAGAGCTGAACGAGCTGAAGGTTCAGCTGGAGAAAAGCGGCTTCTCTTCACTTTCACAGATGAGGTAAAAACCAACGAAACTCGACTCGGCCTTTGGGACAAAGTGATCGATCACCAGAAGTTTATGACGTCTTAGAAATATGTCCACTGCTTTATCTCACCATTACAGCCCTTTTCCAGCTGGAAAAACTAAGGTTTATAAATTGCTCACACACCAGATTCAATAGATGAACTCAGCGTTTTAAGCTCTAAAGGACATAGGAGCTGTTTCTTTACCACTGGCTTTAACACCAAAGTCATAAAATAACACATTTGAACTTACTGACTCCAGGTCGCTGTGATGCAAAATAAACAAGCTTCAGTTTCTAGTCGGACAAGAATGTGTAACTGCAAGATATAAAAATGGGATACACCCTGTACAGATCAGCAGTCCATCAGGGTCAGCACACAGAGACATAAAGGCCTCTGGTTGAACCAGGATCCAAACTGGTGACCTTTTTGCCTTGGGGCAACCATGTTGCCCAGACCAGCCTTTCTTAACCTTGGGGTCCAATTGGGGTCGCGAGATGATTTCTGGGGGGTCACCAAATCCATCCATCCATTATCTACCAATTCATCCTCCACCAGAGGGTCGCGGGGGGTGCTGTGCCTATCTCAGCAGACATTGGGCGATAGGCGGGGTACATCCTTGACGGTTCGCCAGTCCATCACAGGGCCACATATAGAGACAAACAACCATTCACTCACACACTCACAACCACGGTCAATTTAGAGTGACCAATTCACCTAATCCCCATATTGCATGTTTTTGGACTGTGGGAGGAAGCCGGAGAACCCGGAGAAAACCCACGCACACACGGGGAGAACATGCAAACTCCTTGCAGAAAGGCCCTTGTTCCGAAGTTGTTCCAAACGGGGCTCGTACCCAGGAACCCGGGTCTTCTTGCTGCAAAGGCAAGAGTGCTAACCACTACACCAACCGTGGGCCAGTCACCAAATCATTTTGGAAAAATATAAATATATATAATATAATATATATATATATATATAATATGATATTTTTTTTTTTTTTTTTTTTTTTAAATCAAAATTAATGTAGCGTCCGATCAGACGTTAGAATGACGACGAGCGGTTGGGCCGAAAAAGTACACTGGATACACCAGCTTTTCACCACCTGACCGCCATCTGGAGATCCGTGACAGCGGAGAGTTTTTCCCTTTTTTTTTGCCCCTCATTTTTATTATTAGCGCTGCTTTGATGGTCAATATTGGACAGTACAGCCATGTTTTTGAGCTTAAAATTAATTAGTACAGTGAAGAATAGTTTCCACCCCCGCAAAAAAAAAGAAATAGACAAAATTTGACACTAAACCTCGACAGTCAACTCTCAAAATGCCGTGTAATTCCCATCCCTAGCTATCGTTTCATTTCATTAAAAAGGAAAAGAAAATTTGCGTTATTATTTGTTTACATTTTAACCGGCTCAACTACCAGCAATACGATGGGATGTATAGCGACAATTGTCGTTCTATTACTCGTGTGAAAAGTTACCCTCTCGATGCTGCTGTATGTTTTTCAAAAAATCCAAAAGTGTTTCTAAATAAAAACGAATAGCTCAAGTGTGTAAGTGCTTGTTCTGATATGTAAATGCGACGTAGCCAACGGTGTATTGATCGGGCGTTGTTTCAGCACCACGGACAGTGCTCTATCCATCATACCCATCAGAACCACTGGCCCAGACCACAAGTCATGAACAAAACAAAATGATTGAGAAATGCACTGATACGTTGTTGGTTTCAAATAATGACGCAAAATACAGATACTTTTCATAGTTCCTTGGATCGTAAAGATGAAGGATTATTAAGGTGTTTGTTCTCGTATATCCTCCACTCTTGTGTCGACATTGAAGGAAGGCGCTGTTCAGCCTCCGAGCAGAAAAGGAAGAACTAAAGCGTCAGCTGGCTGAAGGCCTGCACGCCGACAGGAAACACGACGATGATGACCGACAGGTTTTGGAAAGAGAGGACGACGAAGAGAAAGAGGAGGAGGAGCTGGACGTGACCGTGGACGGCTCAGAGATGTGGGAGGCCTGGGACAGTGAGCTGCCTGTGTCGCACTGCAACATCCAGAGCGGTGAGGAGCAGAGGACGGGCAGAATCACCGGACCTGAGTCACTGCAACAACTCACCACCTCCTCAAAGGTACACATTTAATATCAATTATTCTCCATGAAACCCATCCTGGAGGTGGATGATATGGATTTGATGGGGCACTATTATGATACATGTATGTTATACTGTATATGTACACATATCTGCCTTTACCCTTTTATAACACTTTTTTTTAGTTTTTTTTTTAAATCAACATATTATTTGATGTTGTGATGTTGATGTTATAGCAAACCTCTGACTAACTCCCTGCCACTGCTGCGACTGTCAGCATCCCCCTCTCCTCCCAACGTCACTAACGTCTAACCTCATACATAGAGAGCGCCACCTGTTGGTGCAGTCGTGAGTTCGAGCTACACATTTGACTTGATACTAGCTGTAAGCGTATTGAGCTGTTACCGAGCTGAAATAAGAATATGTTTATAATATGTAATATATTTATCTGGCCTTTAAACAGCATTTTCAGACTGTAAACTGAAGTGTGTGAACTTCATTGTCATATGTCTATTTACAAAATAACTTTCTCTCCCCACCTTCACATTACAGCTCAAAACTTTTTTTTCAGCTCAAAACATTTTTTAGATGAGCATATTCCATTTGTTTTGTTCTTAGGTAGCCGTCTGTGTTCTTTTGAGTGTGTTCTTGTGTTATTTACTGTTTTATACGGTGGCCCGACAGGGGCAAACGCACTGCAAACCCCAAAACACCAGCAAATAAGAAAACGCCAGCAAATAAGAAAACACCAGCAAATAACAAAACGCCAGCAAATAACACAACTAGGGCTGGCAAAATTAACGCGTTAACGCAGGATGCTTAATTTGATGCATTAACGCGTTAATTTTTTTAACGCATTAACGCACTTTCTCACTCTCATCGCTCTACGGGTCGACGTGCAGTTTATGAACAGGCAAGGCGGCGGGCAACTGCTTAGGGCCCCGAGTCGATAGGGGGGGCTCCCGACACTCGGAGCCTAAATGCATCAGTGAGCAGCAGCATCCCCGTCTCCCTTAAACAACAAGGGTTGATTTGCAATGACATCTCAGTAGGAAACCTCCCTAAAGGAGCCCCACGTCTCCTCACGTTAACCTGTGTGAAGCTGAAGGAAAATGAAGAGGAGTTATCAATCAGGAAGTTAGAAGAGGAAGAAAAAAGAGAGGAGGAAGAAAAAAGAAAGAAAGACACACAGTTGTAAGTGGAGCTACTGGCGCAGATAATGATATAATCATAACATTAACAGTAACTGTCTAACTAACGGGGACACAGACAGCAGCTAACATTAGCGTCAGAATGCTAGCTGACGCTAACGCTAACTAGTAGAAGCAGTGCTTCAAAGTGCTGATGAGGAATTTCAAGAAAACTATTTAACTTCTATACTTCTATATTTTTTGTTTATAATGTGAGTTATTTACAGTGCAATGTATATATATTTTTGTTTAAGTTATTTACAGCATTTTATTTTTTCTATTTATTTATATTGTCATATAATGTGTTTTTTTTTTACAATGTAATGTTTATTTTTTAACTAAGTTTGTATAGGTTTTTACAAGTTATTTACAGTATTTTATTGTTCTTTACATTTATATTTCCACATACTTTTTATCGCTCTGTTCCTACAACAATATAAAGAGAAAATTAGATTTTTTGGCATATTTACGAATGGTAATTAATCGTGATTAATCGTGATTAATCCGCAGCTACCCTGTGATTAATCTGATTAAAAAATTTAATCTTTTGACAGCCCTAAACAAAACGCCAGCAAATAACAAAACAACAGCAAATAACAATACACCAGCAAATAAGAAAACTCCAGCAAATAAGAAAACACCAGCAAATAACAAAACGCCAGCAAATAACAAAACACTAGCAAATAACAGGGACAAATGTAAATGTTTTGTTAATTGTTATAGTGTTGTTGAAATTGCACATACTTTTCTTAAAAATTCTTGGGCTGTTCATAATATATTTTGTAAAAGAATAATTCATTTAATACATAGAATTTTATAATTCTTCTTCTTTGCAGTAATTAATACAAAGAAAAAAGTGGACTTATTATTACTTCAATGTCATTTTGCGATGAGTTTACTGGTCCTGCCCCCTTGAGGTCGGATTAAGCTGGATGCGGCCCCTGGACCAAAATGAGTTTGACACCCCTGCTGTAAGGTGACATTGAGTCACCTAAAAATGAAATTATTTATTATTATCAATTATAATTAATAATATGAATTTTTCTGTGTCCAGGCTGCTGAGCGGGACGGTGAGCTGCGGCCCTGTGTGCAGCAGGGGTCTGTGTCTCATGTTCGTCTGCAGCAGAAGAGCAAGGCGCTGACAGAGAGGCTGATGGTCTCTGAGGCCACAGTACAGGCTCAGGCCGAGCAGCTCAAAGACTACAGGCAGCTGCTCAGTGAGTTCACCCTCTCATCCCTTACACTTTTATTATACAGTATGTGGAATCAGTCCTGTGTGATATTGGTCAGATTATACCAGGGTTTAAAATAACACACAACAGATTCGAGCGTCGTCCCCTGCAACACTTCTTCTTTGTCGGTGCAGACACTGCAGCAGAGGCGACAGTGCAGCAGAACAGTAAGCTGATCCAGGTTGACCTGCAGGACATGGGCTACGAAACCTGTGGCCGCAGCGAGAACGAGGCCGAGAGGGAGGACACCAGCAGTCCAGGTATTCATACAACACTCGCATGTCTGTGGAGAAGAGCCTGTGCTTATTTACTTTTAATACTTTTTTCAGTAAATGTTCTGAAATTTAAATAAATGTCTCGTAAAAGCACGGTGAACTGCTGCAGAGTTGTAATGATCTTTTAGAAACACTAGGGGGCCACAAAGCATACCTCAGTAAGGGCAGCAGAAAAATATTACAGTAAGTTTTGGTCAGGACCCCGACACATTAACTGTAATTACGAGTCCGAGCCCGATTTAAAGCCGACACTTTTTTTTAATACGTGAGCCATAAATGTACACGTACGTCCACGTCCTCCCCACAGGGGGAGCTTGTTGTACCTGCTGCCACAGTCTAATTTACAACAATAACAGAGCCGCTGAGATCCGCTTCCATGAACGCATATGTTGCCAATGACGATACACTTCCTGGTTTTTAAATGATGCGTTCATGGCCACAGGTTTTTACACCTTCACACAATACGACGTGCTAAAACATACCACGCGAACACGACAATGGAGAAAAAACACAAATGCTTGATCAAGGGCCCGACCCCGGCCGAGGATAGTGGCGGGAAATCGGCTGTATGTATGTGTAAATGCTCTAAATAGTATGCTTATAATTAATCACTCAGTGCACTATGGGTGTTTTAGGCCTATAGCAGTCCAACTAATGTTAAGTTCAGGGTTATTTCAATGTGTTTACCGTTTTCTCCGCAGAGTTTGATGATCTGGAGATGTGCACATCTCTTGACTGTGGCTCTCAGTGGTGGCCCGCTAACAGCAGCAGCTCTGCCTTTGCAAAAGCCACTACCCACAGCTCTGGTAGTGGAGATGAGGTATCATCTCTCCAGCACCTTGTTGAGGGCCTTCGCTCACAGCTGTCCCGTTCACAGGGAGTCATCCGAGGGCTCCAGTGCCGCCTGGCCTCCCTCTCCGCCTGCAGCGACTATGGAAACTCCACACCGCGCAAAGTCAACTGGTGCATCCAGAACTCACCCGCACAGAGCGGCACAGAAGACGATGAGGGCTGGCAGTCCTCAGACGGGGGTGTACTGGCTTCACCTCATCACGCTCACTCCGACAAGGGCCTGCAGGAGCTGGTGTTCCGGGTTGATGCTCTGGAGAACCAGCTGAGGAGAGGAGGGAAAAAGTCTGCGGACCAGGATGTAAGGTCTGCTAAATGTCCAGGGTGAGTGAAAGAGTTCATTTGTTCATGTTCCATAATTTAAAAAAAAATAAAATCATTCCAGAAGTGTAACGAGTTTTTTAAGATGGCATGTGGTGCAGCTGCATGGACCACCATGGACTACTGAACTTTATTATGATCAACATGTGAACACTAAGCCATGATGATATTTGGTCAATTGTTACGAGCAGTTTCAGCTCTGAGCAGATTGAGTCCTCAAAGGCAGTTTGAGAACTCTTGGCTGAGTTGTTTCCGCATAAAAAAAAGATGGATCTTCCACAGGGGACAAAAGAAGGACATTAACAATGTCAAAATGTGCCTGCAAGTGCTTAATGAGTGCAGTGAACTTAGATACCACGATTTGTATCGCACTTCCTGAATGAATTACCCCCCATTTCATTTAAGCACATCGATGTGTCTGCATTGGGACCGTAACTATGTTCCCCGGGTCCTAAGTTCCCCGGGTCCTAAGTTCCCCGGGTCCTATGTTCCCCGCTTTGTATGTGACCGGGGAACATAGGACCCTTTCTCTAACCCTAATCCTAACCCTACCCTTTTTCAAAAAAAGGGTCCTATGTTCCCCTGTCACATACAAAGTGGACCTTTTTTGGGAAAAACGGGGGAACATAGGACCCGGGGGAACATAGGTACGACCCCGTCTGCATCAGTGTTTTCCTTGGGAAAATGCAGCAAATCAATGCTGATGTTGACTACCTAAAAAGAACTATGGGAACGCAGGTAACTGCCTGTGAAACATAGCGGGAGGTAGAGCTGAAACAATAATTGATTAATTGATTATTAATCGCTTACTAAATTAATCGGCAACTATTTTGATAATCGATAATCGGTTTGAAGCTTTTTTCATCAGTAAAACGAAAGATTTCTGATTGTTTTAACTTCGTAAATGTGAATATATTTTCTTGGTTTCTTTTCGCTCCACCTAACAAATAAATCATTAAAACTGAATCATTTTGGTTTGTGGACAAAACCAGACTTCCGAGAACATCATAATTTCCAGCCTTGACAAACAACGATCAATGTTTTTTAACATTTTCTGACTTTTTATGGACCAAACGATTCATTGATTAATCGAGAAAATAATTGCCAGATTAATCGATTACGAAAATAATGGTTAGTTGCAGCTCTAACATGCTTTTAAGGAGGTTTTCTATGTGTTCTGGCCCTGTGAAGTGCTCCCTGATTAGAACCTATAACACCTTTATATACTGCTCAATTATGGTCTAACTATAAGAAAAAGAGTATGCAGAGGCTTAAGGTAGCATGCAATGGTGCAATGAGGCTACTGCTTCGTGGCCCTAGGTGGCCAGCCAATTATTTGTGTCCACTAGAGTGCCTACCTGTGAGGCAGACAACTGATGTTTGGCTTTATGTGTCGCCGTAACAAGTCAGAAACCAAATCATTGAAGCTCTAATCAGCCCTCTGAAAAGCTGCTATAGATTCACTTCTAGGTTAAGAAGGCATTGGTGCAATAGCTAATATATGATTTTCTATGTATTTTGTATCTCCTTTTATACTGTTTATTACGTGTGTGTATGATATGGACCTGTGTCTGCAATAAAGCTTATTATTAATTTCCTTGAGAAATTAAGAAATTGTAAAACTGTACACACTATTTTTGCTAAAATTGCTGCAGCTAACTGTCACGTGCCTCTTTGATTCCTTTAGAAAATTCGACACTCTGATCCAGGCTCAGGCCAGAGAGCTGTCTCACCTCCGTCAGCAGCAGAGGGAGGGTCGCAGCGTATGCAACATCCTCACCCAGCACCTCGGAGACACCACCAAAGCCTTCGAGGAGCTGCTGAGGGCCAATGACATCGACTACTATATGGGTCAGAGCTTCAGGGAGCAACTCTCTCAGAGCAGCTCTCTGGCGCAGAGAGTCGGCGCAAAGATCAGTGGACGTGAGTCAGCGGATTTTTTTCATCACTCTGTAACATGCAGTGAGTCTGATTCATTTAAATGTAGCTAATTTAAGAACAAATGAATGTGTGACCTCAGGAGATTACCCTGAAGATCCAGATGAGAAGACAGAGCTGCTCGCCATCCGGTCAGTGCTCCTTTGCTTATCACATTTAATATTCAGCCAAGACTGTGTGTGTCCTGTATAACAACAGGCCTGTTGTAAAGTATTGGTGTGTATGACGTCCATGCTGTGGCCCCTGTTTCTTCCTCGGGGCAGAAAAATCAGATGTGTTTATTGTGTTTATCTTCTTTCTCTCGTGTGATTGGTCAAATCCTCCTGTGATACTGAAAATGTAGTTGTGGGCCAAAGGTTTCTCAGTGGTAAAGCAGGTCATCTTTCAAGTGGAAGGTTAAGATGAAGGAATACTTTATAGTCCATTTGCACATACAGTTGCCTCTCATTCACCATGTCTGACATAAGACAAAATCAGACCAAAAAAATTCAGCTATAAAAAATCCCCCCAAAAAAGTCCATTAGATGTATAACATGCATAACGTGTTGTGGGTTCAATGCCCAGCTCTGCTAGTCATGCCGATGTATTCTTAGGCAAGAAACTTAACCCTAAGTTGCTCCTGATGACTGTGTGAATGTGTCATTCATAGCTTGTCTCTATAGCTCCCCAACCAGTCCCACGCTGTTTTGTTGGCCTCTGTGGTCTGTGTCCATGCATGGTTTGGAGGTCCTCGCCGCAACTTCAGGCTGCGCTGGTGGTCTTGCCCCACCGTAACAGGTTGTCGTTGCCGTCCTGGCCACCTTGGCCCTCGCCCGGTTCAGGGCGGCCCAGTCTCTACTGAGCATGTCGGCCTCCCGGGTGCAGAGACTCGCTGGGGGGTGGGAGTGCTCTGTTGTTGTTGTTTGGGTCACTCCCCTTCCACTGCTCAGTCTTGAGGGTCTTTTGTGTCATCCCCTCGAAGCCATGGACCAGCCACAGACCGTCGTGAAGCTGCGACGAGATCTTAAGCACGAACAGCTGTTCACAAAGTGCAAAGAATATCAGAGATACAATGTAGAAACATACCTAAAAGACAATAAAACAATAAAATAAATGAAAATGTAAAAAGTAGAAAGTAGAAAAACAACAATTCTTATTGTTCAGCTCTAACTTTCAGAAACACAAAATGTCATAATACCAAATTCAAATATATCTTTTTAATTGTGACCTCCCAAACAAACACATTTTGTTCTTAAAACTTACACCAAAATACGTTTAATTAAAATGCTATTTGTGTTAGCATTACACAATGAATTATTCCTTATTATTATTATTATTATCTCTTAATATAACATATGATGGTTCAAATGAATTCAGTTGTAATACAAGGCAATCAGAGATGGCAGACTTCACCCCCATTCACGCAACAAGCCTCTGGCGGCCTCTGTTGGTCATATTGGCAAGTGCAAGAGAAGCACGAACAAACAAACAAACAAACAGACAGACACACAGAGCCACTAAAAATAATAAAAGTGAAGAGTAAAGCAAAGATTTTCAAAAACAGGTCCAGGGTTTCAGAATAGAGGCTAAAAGGAGACATTACGTGATACGTGAACATTTTTGGGAAAACAAAAAAGACACAATTCAGAGATTCTGAGATGAAAGTCACAAGTCTGACATAAATGTATTTATTTATAGAATATTTTTCAGTCATAATTTATAGAATTCTAAATATGATTTTAGAATTGTGACTATCATGTTCTTCTTACGTGACTTTAATATCACAGTTTCTGCTGAAGAAAAAGTCAAACATTTTGATTCATTCTGTTTTGTTTTGTTTTGAATTTGTGCATTTTTAGTTTAGGAAACAAAGTCATTTTAGCGACGCAAACCTTTACAAAAGATATGAAAGACATAACAACACACTAGTGTTCAGTCAAAGAAGAAGATGAGTTGAACATCTGTGAATTAAATGGTGAAATTCAATATAGTTTATGTGTATAGTTTACACATATCAAGTGTGACTGTGTGAGTGTAGCACGAATGGCTTAATGCTGCACTCGCGTTGACGTGGCTCCTAATCAGGTTAAGTTATTAAAACCTGGAGTGGGAGGGAAATGGGTCAGAAGCAGCTCACTACACACACACACACACACAGAGAGAGAGAGGAGAGCAGCAGAGAGCATCAATTTGCTTCTCTTCATCAGCAGTAGCACATGGTACTGAGGACAACGCAGTTTTTGCTTTTCCACTACAACATACTTTTTTGGATTATCGTAAAATGGAAGCTTGATGGAGTCTTTCAGAACCTCAGCAGATCCTGATATAAAGAGGCAACACTTTGCTTGCAGGTGGATGGATGTGTTTCTGAAAGCACTTAATCAAACAAAGAAAAGGGGGAAGTGGTGCTTTGCGGACGACTGTCCTTTCGGCTTCTGTTCTCGTTCTCTCGCGGTTGTTGGAGCATGAACACACATTGCCCTCTGGATCTGTGCATACATTATTATTATGCACGGCCCTGTGGCCACCCTCTTCCCTCTGCTCTATCGTCATCACATTTCTCCGTCAGGACTGGTGATGCCGCTGCTGCTGCTGCTGCTGCTGCTGGGAAGAGAGAGAGTGTGTCAGAAACAGAATGAAGAGGATTTTCCTTTCAGGTTCTCTGAAATTTCTGAGTAATTTCTGCAGCTGAGACAGAATTTTTGAAATTTGAAAAGGAGGGGAAATGGACGAATTGTGCAGAGATGCAGAGTACAACTTGAAGTTCCTTTGAGCATTAGAGTCATTTTTACTTGTCTCTCTTTGATTTGTTTCTCTGAGATGCAATTTACTAAATGTGTGCTTTAGCCTTTTAATTTATTCTGTGCGTAATCTCACGATCTTCACACTGGTGAAGTAAAATATAGAAACTTAGCTTTTATTTAAGCTGTGATAAATTATAAAAATGTCCTTGATCTGCTGGTCATTGATCCGGTTCCTGTCATCAATCCGATCTGACTGATCTCTGAAGGCTCAATCCACTTTTCACTTGCGACGTTGGCGTCTGTGAATTTCACAGCCACTGAACCTGATTTGGGACCCGTGTGCTTTGCCACCTGTAGTCACATGCACACACACACACTCCCAGGGTGTGTGTACAGGTGTGAAGACGGTCCTCCGTTCATCTCTGTGAGAAGACCATCGGCCATTTTACTTTATCCCTTGCTTTGCCTCGGCCTTTCTCCTTTACCTCCTGTCTCACAAACGCACACAAAGGTGAAACAACCCCTGAGTGTGGGATAGAGAAAGAGCAGAGGGCAGACAAGAGCCATGGCTGGTCAGTAGTCGGGTAAAACCTTCATCGGCCTGGACAGCGGACAGCAGGCTGGATGAGACTAATGGCTCCTTTGTGGAAGTCCATGCTGTCAAAGAGCAGCCCACTGTACAGAGACTCCCTGTTCTCCTTCTCTCTGTGGGAGTGGAAAGCTCAGGAACGAGAGCTGCTGCTGCTGAGGAAACACACTGACAGAGAGAGGAGGGCACTGCTTACACAGCTCAACAAGTAAGTAAGACCTTGCAAGTGAGTTTGAGCTCCTTGAATTGGATTTATCTCAGCGACACAAACAACGGTGCAGCTGCGGGAGTGACGTCACCACCGTTACTTATTGTTACACACAAAAACAGTGTAGCAACATTCCGATTTAGTCCGATTTAAAATTGAAAGTAGCAGAGTTGACCTCGGAACGCTCATGACCTCGGAAATTCAGAGTTCTGACTATAAAAGGACCAGAACTATTGCTTTAAAGGGACAATGTGTAGTATTTATGGGTTTATATGACCCAAAATCCACTTTTTTATACATATTATGTGCTCCTGCATTGTCTAGTCGCTGTATAATAGTTTTTGTTTCATTTTCGTAGTGTTTCAAAAAGTCATGTAAAATAACATGGTCGCGGGCCGCGGTTGCATAGCCACTGTTAGCAGCGAGACGCCATGTTTCTACCGGAGCCTTTAAGGACAAACGCGAGAGAACAAATCAAGCGTCTCTTTACTTGTAGCGGAAGTCCCGCCTCCTCTCTCTCCGCTTAGTCTGCTACGGCCGCGGTAGCTCCGCCCTCTCCCTCACCTCACGAACCTCATCTGCTGACACAGAGAAAGACGACGAGGACGACATTTGACCAGCTGCGGATACTGTAGCGCTCAGGGAAGGGAGGGGGTGAGCAGAGCAGCAGTTCTTTGTTGTAAATTTCAGCCTCTCCTCTAGATGGCACTATAAACTACTTACTTCACCTTTAAGTGTAAATCTATACAAGATTGTTCCTATGCAATCTCCATCCAGACGAGCACACACTACATGGTCATTTGAAAACTTCTCAGTGCTTATGTTGGGGTAGTGTGGGTGGCTGCAGTATATGGAGCTATGGGGACTAATGTGAGAGTAGCCTGAGGTGTATTACCAGTAAGTGCTTAAAGCTGTCTGAAATCCTAAGGACTCTCTGTTATGCAGTAGACAGAGCAGGTTCCCTGGATTCTCTAGTGCACATGCCAAAGTGTCCATGTACAAGAACCTCACATTGGTCCTGGTGTCTATGCTAGAAGCGTGTGAATTAGTAGCTATCTTAAATATTTTTAATAAAAGACGGATCAGAATAATATATGTATAAATGTTGGGGATCAACAATAGTGGCTATAAATTGATTGATAAAATAAAATAATAATAATGATTTTTTTTGTTATTAAATATTTTGAAAAATATTAGGGATTCAGTACAGTCAAAAGAACAACATTTTTTCTTCAAATTTTGGACCCAATTTTTTTTTTCAAATTTTGGACCAATATTTTTTTTCAAATTTTGGACCCAATTTTTTTTTTCAAATTTTGGACCAATTTTTTTTTCAAATTTTGGACCAAAATTTTTTTTTTCAAATTTTGGACCAAATTTTTTTTTTCAAATTTTTCAAAATTTGGGTCTACATATTTGTTCAAATTTTGGGTCAATTTCTTTTTCAAATTTTGGGTCAAATTTTTTTTTCAAATTTTGGGTCAAATTTTTTTTTCAAATTTTGGGTCAAATTTTTTTTTCAAATTTTGCAAATTTTGGACCAACATTTTTTTGTCAAATTCTTTTTTACATTTTGGTCGACATAGTATAGTATGACGATTTTGTAAAATGTTGGACCAAAAATTAAAAAAATAAAATAAAATCGAAAAAGTTTTCCAGCCCTTTTTGCTCTGGGGCTCCATCTGCAGACATTATATGGTACTGCAACCAGTAGTTCTTTGTAGATGTCATTCGTGAAGTAGATATTTGTTATTGTGTTGATTTATAAAGTGGAAATGCTGGTCCTCAGTATGTAGCAAGTACAAGAATGTGTGTGTGTGTGTGTGTGTGTGTGTGCGTGCGTGCGTGTGTGTGTGTGTACACCTGGTACATGACTCATTATTATTGCTCATTTTCCTTCAAGAAAACATCAAATTATTTAGATAAGAATTTTCCCGAGCAATATTAACACTATGCAACATAACTGGATCTGACAATTAAAGCGGACCTAGACAGTAAGTTCCAATTAACGCTATTGTTTAGTGTGTATCTGCGTCATTACCTTGTTTAAGAAGCCCTGAAGTTTGGAAACAAACAGTTCAGCCACTGCTGAGAACGCTGTGTTTTATGGTAATCTCGGGGCTAAATGGTCTGTATATGGCCCTTTTCTAGTCTTAAAGAGCACTCAAAGCTGCTTTATACTACGATTTTGTACAGATTTTCAAACATTCACTCACACATTCCTACATCCACATCATGCTCACAGCCGTTAGGAGCAACGAGTGTCTTGCCCAAGGGCACATCGGCTAGGAATTGAACCCACTGCCTCCCAGTTGTAAAGACGGCTTGCTCTACCACTGAATCACTGTCACCCAAATAAAAAACAAAGCTCTGCAGTGTCACACATAATCATCTGGCACTAGCAGATTCATCATCATTAAGGGATGGTTGGAAAACAATGCTAGCTATACCCAGCTTCTCTTAAGCTGCGACAGTAGATGAAACGTAACATAAATATAGCACCTGTTTGTCCAGTTGCATGTTGATATTTCACTAATTCGTATTCATGTTACTGCATGTGTCTGTGTGTCTTCTTTGTGAACAGGCTCAGTAAGGAGCTGCAGCAAAAGGACAAAGTAATTGAGTCTCTCCGCGCCAAACTAAACCAGCATCATCATCATCATCATCATCCTTCATCTCATGGTTCTGACACGCCCTGCAGCAGCCACGCCCTCTCCGATGTCACGGACCAATCCGATCGCATCTCCTATGTGTCCGACGACCGTGGCTCCACAAACGAGGACGTGGAGGTTTGCTCCAACACGGACATCGTCAACGGGCTCAGCCAGGAAGAAATGCCGACTTCTACCCGAGTCAGCTCAGGTAAGAATGGGATGTTAATCACGCTGAGTCAGCACTAGCATTTAAACATATCAGCAGTTCCATCGCAGGACCAACACAAGAGAGAAACAAGCATTCGCTCTCACATTCACGCCACCGGTCAATTTTGAGTGTCCATTTAACCTCTGTATGTTTTTGGACTGAACCATGCAGAGAACCCGGAGAAATCCCCACACACGTAAACTCCACACAGAAAGACCCCATGGTCAGACTGGGTCCGACTGAACCTGGACCTGTGAGGCAAAAGTGCTCGCCACCACGCAAACACTGACTGTGAAGTGTAGATGCATACATAGCAGACAGACGTCTCTTATCATCTGTATTCACAGTATTTTGAAACAGAACAGAACTGAAGAGCATTACACACAACATGCATATATGCATCTGTGGCCCCAGGGGGAGCTGTTGGCTCCGTAACATTTCCCCTACAACTGATGATGCATACATCTAACATGATGCTTAAATATTTCTATGAGTGTGCCAAATTTGTGATCACTGATTTCAAATGTATCACAGATAATATATCACGGTTATTTATTTCTTACATGATTTTACTTTTTAAATTAACAACTGCCCTTGAGCCCATCTTTACAAAGCAGTGACTCAAAATGTGAGCGCTCTTATCCTGCCCACTGTCCTCTCTGTTCACGGCGTCTCGTCTCAGTGTGACATGCGTCACGACAGAAACGCACGGATGCGTCCGCCATGCATCTCTTCCATGTTAATCCACGTTTCTTCCATTTTCTTTTTCATTTCCAGACTGCCACTCTCACAGTAGCGCCATATCACAGCATCCATCTGTCCCTCCATCGGTCACCTCATCCCACAGAACTCAGTCCTGCTTCAGCTGTCCCAGCATGCATTGCCCCAGCTCTCAGCACACAGCTGCTGACATGAAGAGTACGACAGGTAGAGTAAGAAAGAGGGAAACGTTTTAGTTTCTGCTGTGTTGTTATACTTTCTTTTCTTTCGTTGTTGCCCTTCGAAACTGCAAATTCTCTTCATTCCTTCGTTTTCTCTTACACTTCTAGCTCCTGCTTCAATCTTCATCTCTGCCCCCTTGTTCCCTCCTCCCTCCTCCTCTGCGCAAAATGCACCCTTGCCCTTCCATTCCCACCCGGCCGCCATGCGAACCCGTTACCAAGACAGCGGCAGGGGAGCGGGTTTCTCCTTAGCTGAGGTGCAACAGGAGCTGCAGATGTTACAGAGACAGCTGGGAGACAGTGAGAGTGCGTCGGACTGAGTTTGAGACTTCTGCTCTATGCTAATGAGCGCGTGTGTGTGTGCGTGCACGTGCGCGTGTGCGTGTGTGTGTATAACTAACTAAAATTTTAATTAGCAAATATCAAATATATCAGCTGTAAGACTCCAAGCTGCAGGAATGTCACTCATTTGTACGTGAGCAGAGGCAGACAAAAAAAAAATTCATACAGGAAATGACTTCAACACTGTTACCACACTGTGGAAACTGATGATCTGGCAGCGGTAGAGGAGAAGAACCGGGTAGATTTAGTGCAGGTGATTGAGGGATTGATTGAAGACAACCGCAAAGGGAGAGGCGAGTTGGTCACGCCCACACCATGGGAGGGGGGAAAACAGAGAACAGGGGACACTGAGGCTACGTTTACACCTAGCTGGATATTTTAGTTAGTTTTCCAAAATAACTTTGTGCACACATCATCGTTTTCAAAAAAGTTTCTGTTTATATTAAAGCGGAACTAGACCGGAAGTTCCTACTATCACTGTTTTTTTTGGTGTTTATCTGCGTCATTACCTTGTTTATGAAGCCTGACGGTTCGAAACAAACAGTTCAGCCATTGCTGAGAACGTTGTGTTTTATTGTAATCTCGGGGCTCAACGAGATCACTGAAAATCCCGTAATAGTTACGTAAGCAGCGGTTCTCCTTAACAACCGATCGTCCTGCTCTGGGTGGTAGTCCGGGCACATCCGGTTACGTACATTGAACCGCAGAAGAAGAATAACGTCCGTTGTGGAGGTGTTTCTCGAGCAACAGTGTCTTCTGACTCTGGGTCTGACTCCGGTTTAAAGTCATAAAGGGACTGCGGCGGGGAGTCGTGACGAAGCTATTTTTAAACACTGTTAAAACAATGTTTTGATAATGAGGAGCAGTGCATCCTCCATTCCAGAGGGGGGCGCTGCGCTTCTGAGAATGGATGTGCTGGATAGTACTGGCCAATCACAAGACTTAGTCTTCTGGGGGTGAAAGTTCACTCTGAAATCTCGCAGCAGAAAAACACTGTCAGAAAAGAGGATTTCTATCGTTTACAGCAACTAGGAGGTTTCTGACCATAAAAACAAGTTAATTTATGTAAGTAGACCTCCATAACTAACATATATGTGCAACAGGACCACTCTATGTGACCTTTAACCCGCATAAATAAGCTGTGGAGAGCCATCATAATTACGCCAAGCCTGTTGGCGGCAGTGTAGGAAGAAGGAGAAATACATACAAGCCAATCAGAATCCTCATCGACAACAACAACAACGACTGACCTCTCATCCTCAATGTATAGAGGTAACTGTACAAGTGACAGCAGCATCATGGAGACACTTGAACATTCAAATCTGATCTGCATTTATTTGTAATTGAGCAATGTGGCTGCTACTGTGAACGTATAGTTTTATGGACAGATGTACTAACGTGTTTGCACTCATCTCTGTTGTTTATCCATTAAAATGACAAGCTCAAAACAACAAACCACGCCATGGAAACACAGACACAGAGAGCTCTGTTACTTCCCATCCTCTCTTTACCTTCATCTGTATCTCCTTGTACTCTCTCTCGCTCATGTACTGTCTCTCTCAACATTGAAGAGGAATGGAAAAATTTCCCAAATCAGACAGATTTCGACAGACTATTCTCTTAAGCCAGGGATTCCAAAGTAAGGGAGGTGCATCCATCCATCCATTATCTAGTGCTTTATCCTCCACCGGAGGGCTGCAGGGGGTGCTGTTTCTATCTCAGCTGACATAGGCCGATATCACATCACTCAAGTGACCTTGAGTGCCATGAAAGGCACCTCCAAATAAAATGCATTATTATTATTATTATATATACATATATGTGTATATATATATATATATATATATATATATATATATGTATACATCACAGTGGATTTATCAATATATATATATATATATATAGAATATAAAATGTATAGTACATATATGTGTATATATTAATAAATTATTAACTGTTGGTCTATTAACTGTTGACTGTTGGTCATTTATATTTAATATAAATATAAATAATATGGTGATGTTGGTGTTGTTCATTGAACATGCTGGTAATATTTAAATAGATCTTTTTGGTGAGAAATACTTGACTTTGAGAGATTTTATGTGGTGAGTGCTGTGTGTACAGACAGACACATTTTTTCAGTTGCACAGGAGTCGGGGATATATGACTGTTGGTCAAATATCTGATATGGGACTGTGATACGTTTGGGAACCACTGTCCTAAAACAAATCCGTTCATCCCTCGTTCTCCTTCCTCTCTGTCACACTAACATGGTAGAAATTGTTTACCTTTGTTTAACCTGATTTTCTCCCCCTCCACAGGGTTCTCCACCCCCCAGTCCAAACCTCTCCATGGTTTCCCGTTCACCCACCAGCAGTCCGACCCCTCTGCCTTTGTGCCACTCTCCTCCTCCCATGGATACCAGCCTTCTCCTTTCGCAAGCAATCTAGATGCCAGCTTAGCCATGAAAGCCGGGGCCAGCCTGCTGGAGAACAGTGCATTGTGGGATAAAACCTACGGGCTCCGATCATCAAGACTCGGAGCCGACCTGTCGTCAGGATCATCGGGGTACCAGTCAGGCACCAGCCACGCAGGTAGAGACTGTGAGGGAAACGCTAAATATTATTTATTCCAAACATAGCACCATTGTTGTTATTGAACGCCCAGTTGTTAGTTTCAAGGCTCCAAGAGAAAGCTATTATGGTGATTCCTTGTCAGAAAGAAGCCAATGGAAGCATGATGTAAATCAAAACATGTCATAATGATCATCACATACACCAAACTTCAACTGTTCCACAAGACCTCATCGGCAAGAATTCCCCAACAGAGACCAAGTAATAATTGAATGACACCAGTGAACCAGTGTGACTTGTGTGTAACAGCTACTGTGTGTAACTGTGTGTAGGTTCAGACCTGATGAAGGAGCATCTGAGGGAGGTGAGGACTCTGAGGCAGAGACTGGAGGACTCCATCCAGACCAACGACCGCCTCCGACAGCAGCTGGAGGACAGACTGGTGCACACTGCCACTGACAAAGGTGACACTACATCATGTCAAAGGCCATTAACAACCATCCTCAAAGGGTTTTCAGATGTTCTCCATCATTGAGTAACTTATGTACCCTTAAATACTAGTGAAGTGCCCATAGGAAGTATGTATTCCTATAGTGGGAGCTGAAGTAGATTTTTCAGTTATGGTAATGCATTATAAGGAAGCTAAGTCTAGCAATGCTAATGCTAATAGAACATTTTTTAAAAATGGGTTGTGCCTAATCAGGTTGTACAGTGTTTGTATTATGTTAGCATAAATACATTTATTTATAATTATTTAATTGTACAATCGGGGCAGCCCATGGCCAAATGCAAAGGGAACCTGGCTTGTAACTGGAGGGTTGCCAGTTGGAGCAAGGTACCCGATCCCCCTTTCTCATTGTTAATTGGAAACTCAATTCAGCCCGGCCATGGTGGGCCACATCCAGTGCATTGTGGTCCCAAGCCCCAATAAATGGAAAGGTTGCATCAGGATGGGTATTCTGCCAAATCAAATATGCAGATCATAAGCTGTGGTGACCCCTATAGAGGGAGAAGCCAAATGAGAAACATATTGTACAATTAATTCTAATCAATTAAAGGCTTTATCACTGCTTCTGTGACTCTTGTTGTGGTACTCCATGTGGGTTCCAAAAGTTTCCAAAGGGGAAATGTGATGTCTTTTATTCATTTCCCCCTCTTTCCTTCCTTCCTGCCCTCTACTCCAGGTGCTCCTACCAACATCTACATCCAGGGTCTGGACTCAGTCGGTCAACTCTCCTCTGAGATCAGACTCCTGAAGGAGGAGAACATCAGACTGCAAAAGCAGCTGGAGCAGGCCACTGCAGGTACAGTGCGACGCACACGTCTGTCATAGATTATCTTCGAGTCCATAGCGCAGTCCTGTAGTCAGAGACAGCGATCGTCAACGGTTTGGTCGGATTTAAGGTGTGAGTTCGTGTCATGTGCAACCCTGTAGAGGGCAGTAAGGAGGTGGATCAGCTGAAAGAAGCGGCGCTCCGGGAGCAGAACAAGTTGAAGGAGGCAGAGCTTGAGGTGGAGAGATGGGCGGAGCAAAGCAGGAAGCTGCGAGATGAGGCTGAATCTTACAACCGGGAGATAACACAACTGAAACAGGACTGGCAAAGGAGTCAAGAAACCATCCACAGGTGTGTGTGTGTGTGTGTCTGTTTATCTTGTAACATTACACCTTTATTCTCCTAAATATAATGAATTTATTCTCGAAAGCTTCGATATCTTTTTTCCTCTGCATGGCCTAATAACTCCAACCGGGACACAAGAACAATCCATTTGTGTGTTTGTTTTGTATTTGACTGTGCACTGACAGACTCCAGCAGCAGCTGAGTGAGAGCCACAGTCTGCTCCACTCTCTTCAGTGTCGGCTGCAACTGTGCCGCAGGGAGGACGGAGTCACCACCGGCACACATTTGGGTGAGAGGATGATGTATGATCTTCATCTACAGCAGGGGTTCTCAAAGTTCTGATACCTGAGGGCCAATTTAGGAACCCAACATTGGACTGAGGGCCGCCAAAGGAAAGAAAACTGAAAGAAGTCCCATTTGTAATAATTTTAATGACCAGATTGCAGTTCTACAGTTTAGCGTTAAGTAATATAAGCGTTAATATAATGTAATTTAAGCATTAATATAATAACGCTTTATAATTTACTGGGTAATTACCCAGTATTTTGGCCATTGTTCTTACCTTCTAATTACAGGTTAATACCAAGTAACACATTTGTTACCATATATTTACTGGGTAAATAGCTAGTAATTGGGGGCTGTAGCTACCTGCTTATTACCAGCTTATAACCCAATAATACACTAAAATTCACCATATAGAAACCAGGTAAGTACCCAGTATTTTTGTTTACACTTATTGGTCTGTATCCAGTAATGTCCAATAAACATTTAACAAGCTTAGTACCTCCTGGATTAAAACAATCAATTGTAATTCACTGCGGGCCGCCAGAAATGTTTCTGTGGGCCGCCATTGGCCCCCGGGCCGCACTTTGAGAACCAATGATCTACAGCATCCAGACATTGGCCTCTGGAATGAGGGGCCGTGTACTTACAGAAACAAAAACAACATAATATAATATCAATCACAGATATTTGAAAATACAAATCTGATGATTATTAATTGTTACTCTTTAAAGACAGTTAAAGACAATTGCGTCGAGAGCTCTCATAACACTAATTATCTTTTAAATGTGTGTTTCTTCACAGGTCAGGTCAGTGACAGAGTCCAGTCAGGACACAGCGGTATCACCTTTGACCACAGAGAGCTGCCGCTGGGTCGATTGCCTCAAGCCGAGAGGCAACTCTTTAACGGTCAGTACATCTGTCACACTCACAACCTCAATGTGTATATATGAAGCAAGAGAAAAGCAGGTCAATTCATTTGAAAGCTCTGTTCATAGTTGACAGTAAAACAAAATCTGTTTCTCTGAGATGATTGGGTGAAGGACATTGTGGTGGTCAGGGTTAATATTTTGACATGGGCCACAACACATCAGCTCCTTGTGTATTTTATACAATACTATACAATATGATAGATGAGGAGACAGTGGCACATGAGGCAGAGCTGAAGATGCTTAGTTTTTGTTTAGTTTTAGTTGGGATTGACCAGGATGGACAGGATTAGATGAGCATTCAAGGGTCAGCTCAAGTTGAACGGCTCAGAAATATAAAGTCAGTGATCGAGGTGAAGATGGCTTGGTCACGTGCAGAGGAAGGATAGTGACTGTGTTTGACAAGGGATGTTGAAGATGCAGCTGCCTGGAGGACGTGAGAACAGTTGGTGTAACAGAAGGAGGCAGATGATCTGCTGTGGCGACACCTACAGGGAGAGACAAAGCAGAAGAAGAGAAGGATGAGATAGGACAAGATAATAGGATACAATACTATAAAACATGATGGGATTGATTGAATAGGACAGGAGAACATTATGATATACTGTCTATATGTTAAGACATAAATAAATGAAGGAAAAAGAAGGGGATAAAAACATATTGCCCAGCTGCCAACAGCACACATGCTGACATACAGTATTCACTTACGCTCCTATACACAGGTTCTCATATGCTCTTCTCTGAGAGAAAGTTTCACAGCTGAAAATATTTCCTTTGTCTTTATTCCTTACATTATCCACACCCTGTTAATGTGGATAATAAATAACGTGCATTAATGTTGCATCGTAACATTGCTCTTTCACGTTGTTTAAAAGTCCCCTCTGAAGACACGTTAAAGAGAGCACAGTGTCCTTCTGAAAAGTGAGATTTTTAAAGTCTAGCACTGGTGAACGTTTTCCTCAGATAACGCCCCATCTCCACCTGTAAGAAACACTGGACTCATCAGTCCCTCCTCTTCTCTGCATCCTGTCCACAATCAAACTGGAGCTGAAGTTCATGGTGAGAAACTTCATTTAACATAGTTGACACAAACTGTTCATCAGTGTTTTTTTAAACTCATCCCTCTGTTTTGCCTCTCTCCTGCTGTTCCTCCTCGTCCTCCTCCCTGCAGCCTCTGCCCTTCAGCTCCAAGTGCCAGGTGTTTCCTCCACCAGCCATCATGGCTGTCATGCAGTGGGCCACATTGAGGACTTTAACGCCCTACAGCAGCAGATCCTGGACGGCAGCACCTTGCTCTGCAAGATGAAGGCTGCCTTATCTACTTCCTCTGTGCTGCAGGAGTTCAGTCTTCATCAGGTGAGAAGTCGTCACCAAATTAAAAAAAACAAAAACAAGGGTCACATAAGTCAGAGGTTTTATACTGTCAGCTGCAGGACATTTGGTCATCGTGCTCTATTTTCTGTCGCAGCCTTCAGACTCAGATTCGATGAAGAAGCTGCTGTTGGACACCAAAACCCTGCAACAGATCCTGGAGGAGGCCGACTCTCTGCTGCGGATGTTCTGGAGAACAGCTCTGCCAAACGCTGAGGAAACCAAACAGGTCAGGAAGCAGCAGCAGCGAGTGTGAACGCAGTGACTGATGTGACAGAACACATCGCTCTTTGATATGTCTTTGTCCCTGCCCTGTCAACGCAGCTTTCAGTTTTTTCAATGCACTCATTGGCCGTTTCTCAATATCCACACTTGTGCGTACTTGCCCGTACTTGCGTACTCCCGTACTTGTGAAAACGTCATTAGCCTCAGTCCAAGTTCTGTTCCATTTCTCAATAATGCGAGCAGGGAGTACGGTTCTCATACCAGGAAGTGTTCTCGCTCCGCCCATTTTACTAAGTATGCACCGGATGGTGACTTGAGCGTACTTGGGAAAGCCATATATCCCACAATGCATTTCGGCAAACGTTTTGACCTGACAGTGTGAACTTTTGTATAATATTATTGTTTAACATAATTGTAACTTTGAATTTTAGATTTATATTAAAGTCACACTGTCATTGTATAGGTATTTACATATAATGGACACATTTTATAGTGTATAAAATATTTAAAATGTGAAAATAACAATATATGTATTTATTAAAAGTATTTTATATGTTCATTCATCAACACTGTAGGTGGCGCTAATGAGGCTTATGTGCTTCCTTCACCCGCCAATTAAAAAAGAATAACAAGGAAGTACACTGCTGTTCCAATTGAAGTGCTCGTGTACTCCCGTACTTGGCAAGTATGTACTTCAGTCGTACTTCTCAAGTATGTACTTTCCAAGTAAGCAAGTACATACTCGCATACTTGGGTATTGAGAAACGGCCATTGTCTACTCCTCCAGGGTAGCAGGCGGCTGGTGCCAATCCCAGGAGACATAGGATGACATTTAGATTGTCCAATCCAATAGATTCCATGTGTTTTTTTTATTTAAATATAATGTATAATATTTAAGTCCAAAATAAATGACCATATCATGTCTCATGTCTCCATATAGATGCAATATCCATATATTGACCAGACCTACCTGAACTGAAAGAGCTGTTTAAAAAGTTTGCTTCTAATATTTTGACCTTTTAGAAACTGGAACTGTCAACATATGACTAACGTTGACATGTAGTTCATACAGAGGAATAATTAGAGTATTTAAAAGTATATTATTTACGTGATCCTGATCCCCTATCACAGGGGTCTGCAACCTGCGGCTCTCGAGCCTCATGTGGCTCTTCAGCCCCTCGGTAGTGGCTCCTTCTCGCTTTGAAGAAAAAAACTTTTCATGTTTTTCACTTTTTTGTCAAGTTAAAGGCGTAAATAATATTGTTTTGGATATTTTGTCCATCACATCCAATTGGAAAACCTCCCCTGAAAGCCATTAAAGTAATGCATACATGAAGAAATTCACATTTGGAGGCCTGTCCATGCTTAGATCCATATACTTAGGCCAGGCATATTCTCTCATACATAAACTACATAAAATTGTACATAAAATTTCATCTCAAAGTCATTTTTCTACACTTTAGAGGTTTGGTATCAACGTGCGACAAACTGTAGTTCTTTGAATATAGTACATGTGTAAAAACAACAACTTTACATGTTATTTTATCTTCATTTTAAGGATGAAATAGGTTTTTTGCGGCTCCAGAATAATTTTATTTGGGTGGAGAGGGGACAAAAATGGCTCTTTTCATTATAAAGGTTGCAGACCCCTGCCCTATCATACTGCACTGGAGCAGATCGGAGCTTTTTCACCCTGATCATTGATCATTGATCATTGATCTGCTCCTTCACTCTGCCCTCTCTGCCCTGAAACACACATACACACTTGTGGGGGACATGGAGGTTGTTGTCAGTGTTATTACAGATTCTAATCTTGAACTCTGTCTAACACAAACCGCCCTCTTCCTTTACCAGCAGTATCTACAGCCTCACAGGTTCCCTCAGGTTGACTCTTGCTCAGCTCACGTCAACAGCTCGACGTTGTGATATTAGAAGTTGTGATCACAGGATCAGAGCTAAGATGAGAAACAGACTCAGAAACAGAAAAAAGTTGCCTCTGAATATAGCACTTTTTAACCAAGAGTGGATATCTAAATATTAAAATACACATCTAGAGTCTGTTCAAAAAACAGTGATATAACGTCTGAGTTCTGATGTAAATGGATTGCAGCATAAATCATTTGCTGAGATTACAGTTTTTTGTGCAAAATCACACACTGATTTTCTGTATCATTTGCAACTGCTTGTCGGTTAACTGCACAGTCAATGTTGTACTGTGATTATACGATGTTTGATTGTGTGTGCGTCCAGGACCAGTTTTTGACAGAGGAGGTCGCTTCTCTCCGTCTGAGGCTCTCGGAGCAAGAGAAGGCTCTAAAGGACGCCATGGAGAGACTGAGGAGCTCCAATCGCACCAAAGACAGCATGGAGCACTTTATAGTCGGCCAATGTGAGTCACTGATGACACATCCATCACGCTGACGTTTGTTCATTCTGGAAAAATGTAGCGAGATTCTGTCACGACACGTCTTTATTGCAACATAGCAGTGTAGTCATCAGTGTGTGTGTGTGTGTGTGTGTACAGTGTCGAGAACACGGGACGTCTTGAGGAAAGCCAAGACAAACTTGCAGGTGAGTTCATCTCAGCTTCTCTCACTAACATCCTCATCATTTGGATATCGTGAGTGAGAGGGAATCAGCCTGAAAATCAACCACATCCTTTCCTTCCTGCTCGTCCGACTGTTCCTTGTAAACACCCTCTCTCCCTCCTCTCCGCGAGTCTTCTCAGGAGAACCAGCTGAGGATTTCTTCCCTTTGCCAAGCCTCTTTCACAAATCCTCCTCCCTCCCCCTCTTCCATTTTCCCCTCCTCCTCCTCTTCCTCCTCTTCCTCACACCCCTGGCCTGTTAAAGGTACAGTGCCCTGCTTTGCTGTGTTGGGTGCAGTGTTTTTTTGCATTATGATGAAACAGTCAACTTTTATTTTGATCTTATCTCCTTATATCAGTGACGTGCACTGACAAAAAACTCACATTAGCTACATCATCATCATTACTGTTGTTGTTGTTGTTGTTGTCACTGGAGTCAAGTATTGTTTTTAGTGGCTCTGTGTGTGTCAGTGTCTGTTTCTTTGTGCTTCCACACTTGCACTTGCCAATATGACCAACAGAGGCCGCCAGAGGCTTGTGGCATGAATAGGGTGACGTCTGCCATCTCTGATTGCCTTGTCACTTCGCCCCATGGAGTGGGAGTGAAGTATTGTTTTGTGTCTGTTTGTTTGTTTGTTTGTCCATCCCGTTTGTCTGTTTCTCCACACGTGCACTTGCCACTATGACCAGCAGAGGGCACCAGATTATTGTAGCTTGAATGAGGTGAAGTCTGCCGTCATTGATTACCTTGTTGTTGTTGTTGTTGTTTTACAGCCGTTGGCATCCTATTGATGCATTACTGTTTTCTCCTCTATCCTTTGCCTCTTCTTTGTTTCTTAGCTGTTTTTTGAATAAGAAATGTCAGTTAAATATATCATAAAGGAGACAACCACAGTGATAATTGAGAAGTGAAATAAAGTTTAGATGATTTACAGAAAGTGTGCAAGAATTATTTAAACAAAATTAGGCATGTGCCATGCCATCAAGCATCAAACCTGACTGAACTGGAGATGTTTTGTAAAGAAGAATGGTCCAAAATACCTTCCTCCAGAATCCAGACTCTAATTAGAAGCTATAGGAAGCGTTTAGAGGCTGTTATTTCTGCAAAAGGAAGATGCACAAAATGTTTCTTTTGGTGCCTTAAATTATGCACATGCCTCATTTTGTTTAAATAATTCTGGCACACTTTCTGTAAATCATATAAACTTTATTTCACTTCTCAAATATCGCTGTGTTTGTCTCCTATAAGATATATCTAACTGATTGAACTTCAATTCAAACAACCAATGATTTATAAAGGAAAATCATGAACATTTACCCAAACAGGTGCCCCAAACTTTTGCATACCACTGTAAATATATAGAGTGTGCTGCACCTGGTTGAATGTACTGTAAAACAGTATAAGTCATAGTATAGCAAGGCTGAGGCCTCTTGAGACCGGACTGGTGGTCCTTTGCTGCATGTGTCTGCCCCCTCTACCTCTTTCACATGCATCTGTCCTGTCTAATAAAGGAGAAAAAACTCTCATCAACCCACATCCACTTAGCAAATGACCAACCATTTCCTTTCAAATGTGTAACTTTGTGCAGTAGAGTAAACATTAATTTGCTCTCTCAGCTTGAGCTGTTGAGGTCATTGCAATGGCGCGGTTAAACCTCCTGTCACATCCCAGCAGTCAAACATATGGGATGATGTCATAGCACTTGTACAGTGGTTCATTATGGTAAATAGCTGTTCCTTCATGACTTCATGAACATCATTATTTTAGTGATAATCCTACACAATAACAATCCTTCATTGCGAAAGGGAACGTTTGTTTGTGCTTTAAATTGTCAATAGTCTGTTTTTACTGTTGGTTTACACGACCCAGCATATCGAGCAGGACACACACACACACACACACACACAGTTCATGAAAGGATAACAAGGGGTCTGAATAGAGTGAGTGGGTGACTCATCTGAGTGCAATTTAAATTTTTTAAGGAATTATTTCAGTTTGTAAGATATTTAATTACTAATTTTATGGGGAACATTTTCAACAAATACTAAAAAAAAAAAAGAAATGCTAATTTCTCAGAATAAATTATCCGTTTTTTTTTTAGGTGAAAACACACGAGGCTTCTGTGAGCTCGCCCTCTCTCCTGGTTGGAGTGTCCTGATGAAGCCCCAAACCTCCACCTCCACCTCCATCCTCTCATCCTGCTCTGCTGCAGTGGGACCTGATCGCCACCAGCGCTCCCTGCAGGCAGCCTTTCTGTAGTGCACCAGCCTGTCATCACCTGATCAGAGAGAGAGTCCTGGCTCTCTGCTTGACTGGAGAAACATTTCATTTTGAACGATGGACTATGTGTGAATGGATGCTTGTGTTGCGTTGTATTTCTGCTGATTTTGATATTAATAATACGTCGTAAAGGGACGAGAACATGTGGGTGACGAGTCACGTCACACGTTCCGGTAATTAATAGATGTTTTGGACCTAGGAAAAATTTAATAATAATTAAAGGTCCAATATGCAACATTCACCTTGGCCACAAGATGTCAGGAAACAAATATAGTATAATGTGTTCCACTCTTCTTTTTGTGTTTTTACGCAGGCTTTTGATTACTGATCAGACGTTGCTTTTGAGGGTGGGTCAGAAATGCTCGATGGATATAAATATGTCGCCTTCAAATGGTTTTATTCACCATGAGAGATGAGACAAGCACATTTGAACACTTCAGCATTGTGTTCACATCCTGTCAACTCTAGCTTTTCTAAAAGCTTTGAGTTTAGGATGCCCTTTATACTCATATACATGTGCACGTGTGTCCATTTGAACACGTGAATAGTGACGAGCTGTGGATGGCAAGCAGCTCCCAGAAAAGAAGACAGAGACGGCGAGTTTGCCACGTTCCATTTGAGAAGTCTAACGTATCAAGGGCTAGCCATTGTTAGCGTTATCGGTTGTCAACACTCAACATAGTATTTTATGAAAGCTTGTGATAACCCAGCACTACTAAATGTAAAGAAGTGGTGTTTCTATGGTTAAAATTCTGAGTTTTGACTACAAATGGAACGCAGAACAAGACCAGGGTTCACCATTTCCAGCAACATCACTTTAGACTCTTTGTTTCCTGGACCTGGCTTCAGCTGTCATATCCCTTTTGTTTTTGGTCCGACACGTGTGTTTAAACTGCAACAAATATTGGCTCTTAAGTATTGCATATTGGACCTTTAAATAGCACAAAACAATAGTAAATATTGCAAGTGCAAAAGACTAAGATTATTCGATTGATAATAAAAAAAATCTCAATCAGCTATGATTATTCGGAATATGTTAAAATATACAGAACAAATGTTTTATCAATGATTTCGTTTATAAAACCAAATCTTCCTACTTTCTACTGTGCGTTTAGTCAGTGGACTTCATGTGTGTTTGCAGACGGGATGACATTTACAAGATTTTTTTGAACGCATCTTGAAGCTGCTCCTCTGAGATCGACACTGTGAACCCTGCGTTACTATTTAACACGAGAGCGACATTTGTCTAGAAATGCCCGTCCCTAGCGGGTGTTATTGTTGGTAAAAGTGAGTACAGGTGTGATATATGTTTTCTTTGAGGCGTCAACTGAAATGTTTATTATATTCAGGGCAGTTTGGCTGACGGTGGTATGATATTTTCTTATAAACTGGGTTTAACACCGTGTTAGGACGAGATGGTTGAAATCTTTCAGCTTCCTTGTCTTTCAGCAGGGATTTCGTGACACCAGGAACACTGATGCTTCGTATGAGCCAAAGCCAAACTTTTTTTTAAAGTGCTTCCTCTGAGCTTCTCGTGAAGCTTGTATTTGTAATTATTCGGGCAGTTTGAGCAGCCTGTTGGAACAAAGCCATACTGTTATGGTGCAGCAGATACTGTGGGTCTTTTGGTTTGTCCTCATTGTAAGATATACTACTGAAAAAAACGGAAACGTTCCATACATATTACACAGGTAGTGTTTTGCACATTACACATGCATATACGCAATTATGCAGTTTATTTACTGTATAGATAAAGCTGCTGTGATGTGCAGCGTCTTATTCAGTCATCAATCTGCTGAGGAGTGTGTGTCATGTATTATTGCTGGACAATCTGTAACACATAAAACAATCATATTTTTTAGGGCTTGGTCCAAAAGAAGTGACATTTCATTTTTGTACAAAATCCCCCCAAAACTGTGCAGCTTCAATCAAATCAATCAAAAACAAAATCAGGAAAGGAAAAACGTTCATATTTCATCTCCCAACATGGTGCCGGATACTTTCTGAAATATTTCTTACTTTCTTTGATTTGACTTGATTTCTGTGCAGCAGTTTTCTTCTGTACATGAACAGGTGTTTCACTGACCTCTGATACTTTTATTGAAATATGCAAGCGATGGATTACCGTGCAATACCAGCCTTTGTGTTTCCCTTTGTGTTGCTGTATTAGTGCCATGTGAGGCTCTAACTGGCCTTTGGATGAATACGCTCAGTGAAGCAGTTTAATGGCTTTATATCAACCACAGTGTTCTATTTACTTTGGCAAAGTCACAGCAGAAAAGGAGTAATAATTAATTATTAATAACAAATGTGTGTGTTTTTCTCTTGTGTAAATATTTAAGGGAGTGTGTATATTAATTCAAGATATTTTATTATTTTGCTGCTGTGAGAGAAGAAGCAACCTTTGGATAAAGACCAGATGTTTTTTAATGCATGTTCTCTTTATTAAAACTGATTTTGATTAAAATGCACAAGGAACAAAACAACTTCTGTCTTTTTTGTTGATACAAATGAATCAAAGGTTGTTTTTTTTTTATCAGATGATCAGAACACATAAACTGTGACTGCATCCACATGTACTGTATGTTTTATTTTTGAAAGTCAGTCATACTAGGATCATACACTGTGCATGGAGTAAAAATGTGTCTCCATTATATCAGCAGGTGGCAGCAGAGTGCAACAAAACTGATCATTAACTTCAGGAATTTTTTTCCAGTGGACTTCAGAATGTATCCTTAAAGACCGAGTTCAGGGAAAATATTTCCATTCCCAAACATTTCATATAACAGGGAAAAAGATAATCTATTCCAGGTCAAACAGACATGCACAGATCAACAAAAACTGATCATAAATCACCTTCATGCGTTTATATTGTACATTGTATTTATATTTCATGTTATCATTCATTTTATTTGTTCCTATGTTTAGTCTCTCTTTTAACATATATTACATATATTTTTCAGCTACCATTTGCGATGTTGTGTCAATATGAAATTCTCTTATGGTGTATGATAGTATATCTTATCTCATCTCTCACAAGCAAATCTCTCACAGTAGTTTAATCTCAATGTGTTCATATTTTAATTTAGTTTATGTTTGTGCTGCAGGTTTTATGGCTATTTCTTGATTCCAACATCCAATCCATCCAATTATATTGTCTATACTTCCATACTTTACGATAAGTGTTTATCACTTAAACGTGTACTTCATATGTGCAATACTGGGCTGCATAAACAACAATGTATTCCAAATAGCTAACATTTATTTGTTAATTTTATATTTTTTTTTTCATTTGGGAAGGAGTTTCAAAATAAAATATCATATTTTTAAATCAAAGGCTTTGGGACGTTGACAGAAATGAAACACTCCTATATTTTAAAGTAAACACATGATAGTCTAATGATATATCAGGGACCAGTGTTGATAGTATTGGCATTTTCTGACGTCATTAAATGCTTTTGAGTTTTTTTTTTTTTTTTTTTTTACTGTAGTTTGGTTTCAGTTTAAATGTTTTTTGTCTTTTAACATAATAATAATAATAATAATAATAATAATTATTATTATTATTATTTGCAGCCTTTTAAATGATCTTCATCAGGATGTCATCAAAGTATGTGACATCCTCAAATCTTACTCAAATGACTGGTCATATTATTTTCACATGTTGTCATTTGAATACAATGATAGAATGAGGTCGGTCTATCTACCCCCATGTCATAATTATTCACGTCACCGTTCTATTTAAATTATAAAATGGAAATAATTAAATATTCGCACGAATGTCGTGAACAATTTCCAACAGATTACAGGTTGTTGGACTACTGTACATTTTAGTATGTACGGATTTATCACTTTATTATTATTTGAAAGAAACAATGATTTTATTTTGATAAGGCGCAACCGGATGTTCCCCCCTCATAGTGGCGCTAACTTGACAGTCAAGTGACCGTGTCAGAGGAGTCAGGATTCAGGAAACAAGCTGTGAGCCGTGCCATGCCGTTGTGTGCTGCGGCGTCTTTTCGGGGAGCTCCGTCTATTGTCTGAGGATGTGGAGGAGGTGTGCGGAGAACGACAGCCGCTCACTGACGAACATTGACGCGGAGTAAAACGCTCCGAATCACCACACGGGAACACCTTCCGGGTCTGTCTGCTGTCAGCGACGGCAGACCTGTCATGGGTGTCACGGTGCTGCCGGCCAGGTAACGCCATAACGCGGCTACCGCTCTGCTAGTCACGCAGCAGGAAGCAGCTACCTAGCTAAGGTAGCTAGCAAAAACAAATAAAGTTTAGTTTGAACCGTGGCAACAAGATTAAAAAAAAAAAAGACTCCGCATGAATAAACTGTAATAAATACATGTCTCTAAGGGGGACGTGTTGTGTAGGTGCTGCGAGGTTGATTGACATCTCTTCAGCGCCGCTTCTCCAGATGTGACAGACGCCAGGGATTTAAAGCTGCGGCTCCAGGTTAGCTCACGTTCGCGGAATGGCTGCCTGCGGCAGAGCCTCCAGTCACTTTCTAACTCGTCAAACAAACGGCGGATTGAATGTTGGCAGCGGTGTGTTAGTGACGTCTTCACCCGCCGAGCGGACACGCTGAGCCCCCGACAAGGAAAGGCACCGAGGACAGTAGAACAGAGCCGGGCAGTGAGCTCCTCAACTCGAGGACTTTTTTGTTTTTCCTTTATTGTTCCTGTCAAGTGAAAGATGAGGAGGTCGGACATTACAAACAAGAGGAAACTGTGCAACATGGATCAACAGGAGAGCGGGGGAGAGGACAAAGATGCGGTGAGTACCAGTTCAATCATATGTTTCGGCAACAACATAAAAAGTTCGTGTCCGTCAATCCTGTCAGACCACGCACTGGGGTTACAATCACAATGCAGAACTGACCGTGAGTGTGGCACAATATTTCAAAAATCATATTATTATTATTTTGTATTTATTTTTAAATTCAGGCTAATTTGAAACTAAACTTGTTTTCTATGTGTGTACATATACATACATACATACATACATACATATAGTATATGTATGTGTATGGGGAAATTGGCCTCCTCGCCAGCAGGTGGCAGTAGTCTATTTTTCATTGCAAAGGGGAAACCAAATAACTATTTTGTGGCAGGTTGAGCTGTGATTGGGTTCTAAATATCCAGTGCCTAGTCTAAAAGTCAAATACTCCGTTCCATTTACTTGGGAACTTGGAGGTTGGAACTGGGAGTGAGGTAAAAAGTGAGTTCACCGCTTTTTAAGTGAGAAGCCGGAAACGCAAACCTATCTTGGAATAACCACTCTTGGCAAAACAAACCAGTTGATAACAATGCTCTACATGGTATTTTGCACACAAACAGCGTAGCAACAGGTCCACAGTTAAAATTTAAACTGTACTACGTGTACGACTGATTGACTTTGAAACAAATACGACATAAGTGATGGTAATTGGAAAAGTAGCAGTGTATGTCTGGTGGCAGCCATCTTGGAATCATGAACTCGGGGTATGCTCCAAATTAAAAATCCAAGGACGGGAGGTGTTCCCTCCTCAGTGAAGCCCAGTGTCCATGGAAATTCAGTGTTCTGACTTGAATGTTTGTTGGACCTGCTTCTAATTATCAAATGAGAGAGTTGGACCACTGTGTTGAATCTTCTTCAGTACATCCCAGAGATTCTTAGTGGGGTTAAGGTTTGGACTCTGTGTTGAAAGTGGGGACTCGAGCTCCCTGAACCATTCTGTTACTAGTTGAGCCCACTGAATCTTGGCATTATTGACTTGAATTATGACTGGAAATCCTGGTAATTTAGTTTATTGAGATAGTCGGCAGCTGACCTCATTTCTATAGGCACAATAATGTTGCTGAACCTAGACATGACCAACTCGAGCAACCCCAGATCATGCACTGCTCCCACAGGGCAATATTAGGGATGTGAATCTTTGGGTGGCTCACGATTCGATTCAATTCCGATTCTTAGGGTCACGATTTGATTCAAAATTGATTCTAGATTCAACCGATTTGATTCAAATGATTCTCGATTCAAAATTGATACAATGCAAAGTGTGTTAGGGCAAATTATGGCATCAAAACAATACAGTTTGTATAAGATAATGTGATAATATGATCACACAAAGGCAAACTTGAGACAAAAGTTAACATTTATTCATTCAAAACAAATAAAAACCTACTTACTGTACAAAAAAATAACTTGCATTAATAAACGCTTAGGCTAGCTGCCGTTTTCTCCCAGAAGTTACAAAAATAAACTGTACACAATGAATCGATTCAGAATCGTGGATGATTAGAATCGCGATTCATATGTGAATCGATTTTTTCCCCCACCCCTAGTCAATATGATAGAAACCAAGGCAAATATTCAAGTATGTGCCTCTTCTTTGGCTGGGTACTGTAAAATAGGAGATGGATTAATGGGAGAGTGTTGTTTTTTTAAAATTTTATTTCATCAGTTTTTTTTGATAAGTGTGCTCTGCTCTTAAGAGTCTATCACCACGTTTTACTAAGGTCTACTCGATCCCCTGCACTTCATCGCTACTGTACTCAATCCTCGTCATAAAGGTTACTATTTGGATGTCGGGATAAAACTGCGCATAATGATCCAGTCGGCGTTGGATATGGAGAGCCCTCTTGGAGACGGGGAAGCACACGGTGCAGGAGAGGGAGTACAGTACAGCGCAGGGGTGGGCCTTCTGTCTGCACCAGATTAGGGGGCACTACCACTTTTTTATTCATGTTGATTTATTTTACTTTTAAATGTGACCAGCATTGTATGCATTAATTAGGATTTAAGTGAAAACAATTGAACAATTGATAAGTCAACAGATTCAAGAAGAAAAAGCACACACTCTATGGTTGTAAAGTAAGTGTAAAAGGTAAAAAATTGAATTCTAAAAAATTAAAATGGAAAAAACGGATTTCATAGGGCCCTACTGAAGTCTGTATGAAATGCTCTTGAGGAATCTCAAACACTGCAGCAGATGACTGCCATTATTTGTCCACTGACTTTTATAGAATTACTCCAGCTCTGTGTAAGGAACAGTTTGACATTTTACTGGTCTTGTGTGCAATAAACAAGAACATGTTCCTTTTAAATAAAAAAAGAAGAAGATGAAGTCAGCTCTGTACCTCGTTTAACATTGGTGCATGAAGTCATGTTTTCCCTCATCTCACTGACTCGGTTAGTGTCACTGCAGTTGCACCGCCCTGCCATTTGGGAAATTATGTAAATAACCATGTAAAATGTGTCCCATTTTTTAAAACAAACAAACAAAACACTTATGTTTTTCTGATGTTCCTGATTTTATTACATTTTATTTGTTTTCAGCACTCAAAATCAAAGGTGAGAGTCTTTTTTCAGTCAGTTCAGAGTGAGGGGAGGGAGGTGCCGAGTTTAAGAGTCAACTTTATGGCATCATGGGATGTTAAACAGATGTTTCTGTGCTGTGTTTCTGTGTGAAACAATATCAAATGCAGACATTCAGCCAGACAGAGTGTTTTCATCTAGTGTAACTTATCAAACAGTTGCTTATACTATGAACTGCTAAATTATAAATCAAGCATGGTCCATGTTGTGGGATTATGCCTATATTTGTCCACATGAGTTTCTTAATTATTGTTTTAGGAGTGAGATTAAGGCTTTAGTGATCAATTATTTTCATGGGTACATCTATTCTTTTTCTGTAAACCAGTTTTTGTTAGCTTTATGGTAAAATGGAGGTTCCCAAACCTCAAAATAATGGCCGTATCACAATGTCTTGTTTTGTCCACAAATCAAAGAGATAATGTTGTAATAGAGGAACCAAGAAATGCACACGCAACACCCCCCCCCCCCCCCCCCCCCCCACACACACACAGTACTTTGGTTGTTGCAGTTACAGCAGTGGGAAATTAATGATGTCACATCCTAAGAAGTCATTGTTAGATTGCACGCGTGTGTGTTAACTGTTTACGGTCAGCTCACTAAAACAAGCAGTGCATGACCACTATTATTATAATCACCTTTAGTGGGTAATTTAATGGTGTTTCTTAAGTGTAAAAATGATGCTACCAGGATCTTTAGGATATCATAGTGTAGGCTGGGCGGTATGACCAAAAATATATATCACGGTATTTTTCAAAATTCTAACGGTTTCACGGTATATGACGTTTTTTTTTTTTAAATGCATAATCCGGTGTTCACAGCATTTTCTACTGGTTGAGAACAGAATTGCATTAGATTAACTTAAGATGGTCTTTGACAGTAAGATTTTACTGTCATCAATACTGTAGAGTAACTTGCAAATACAATTACAGTCAAAATACAGAACTTTGACTGTGCAAATCAACATCTTCTATAAAAATTCCCCATGTTACCTGCTGATGTGGAGGATGCTGACCTTAACTTCATGCATTCTTGATATTCCAAGACATGCTTACTTGGGCTGTCAGAATTGCTTAAAAAATGATATTCGAATATTCCCTCTTAAAAAAACACAGATATTTAAATATATTCTCATAGTATTTGCATCGCGCATCTGGAGTGCGTTGCATCCGCTGCATCTGGAGGCTTTCAATCAGCCAGACTGTCAGGCGATGACAGCGTTACGTCAATAACAGGACAAACTAATACAACGAGACATAACTACCTGTAGATGTAGTTTATTTAAGTTTAAACATATTTCACAACATATTACCTACACAAATATAAGTAAATGAACTAATGACCAAGAGCGCAGATCTCACTCGCTCACTCTCTCTCTCTCTCTCCTCACACTGGTTTAAATGAAGAACAAACCGCGGCCGTAGCAGACGAAGCTGAGAGAATGGAGGCGGGACTTACGCTACAAGTAAAGAGACGCTTGATTTGTTCTCTCGCGTTTGTCCTTATAGGCTCCGGTAGAAACATGGCGTCTCGCTGCTAACAGTGGCTATGCAACCGCGGCCCGCGACCATGTTATTTTACATGACTTTTTGAAACACTACGAAAATGAAACAACAACTATTATACAGCGACTAGACAATGCAGGAGCACATAATATGTATAAAAGAGTGGATTTTGGGTTATATAAACCCATAAATACTACATATTGTCCCTTTAAGTTTCAGGTGGTAACATGTAAAGTCATGACAACAGACGTAATGAGACACGGGGATTAAAACTGGCACCGGCACTCTCTCATTCCAAACCCACATCAATAACACCACTCGGTCAGCCTATTACCATCTACGCAACATCAACCGTCTCCGCCCATCCCTTACTCCCAACTCCACTGCTATCCTGGTCCACTCCCTGGTCACATCCCGCCTTGACTATTGTAACACCCTTCTTATTGGTCTTCCCCACAAGTCCGTTCATAAACTCCAATTGGTTCAGAACTCTGCCGCCCGTATCATCACCAGGATCCCATCTATCAATCACATCACACCTGTTCTGCAACAGCTTCACTGGCTTCCGGTTAAATTTTTATTCGATGTCAACATTCTGCTTCACACCTTCAAGGCCATCCATAACCTCTCTCCCCCATACCTCTATGACCTCCTTCACATCAACACCCCTTCCCGGACTCTCAGATCTGGCTCATCTATCAGCCTCATTGCGCCTCTTGCCCGTCTGACCACCATGGGGGCCAGAGCCTACAGCCGCTCTGCCCCCGGCCTCTGTAACTCCCTCACCCCCCCGGCATCAGGAACATTGTCTCATTCCCCATCTTCAAATCAAATGAAAACTCATCCACTTGATTTTTGCAGTTTCTTGTCAAAGACTTGCTGTTCCTCCTGTCCTGCTGGGATGATTTCAGAGTCATGGCTCTCTGTGGTTGTGACCTTTCCCTGTTTAACAGGTCACACATGTTCCCTGACATGGTTAAATGGAAGCAGTATAAGCAGTGCTGGGTTCACAATAAACGCTGTTAGACAATGTTCAAGCAGAATAGCCACTGGTATTTATTGCAGCTGTGTGAACAGAAAGTCTGCTTCCCTATTCCTTGTCCTGTGCTGAACAATTTCTCTGTTGGATTCAGGTCAAGTTAAACACATTGAAATGGCCTGATCTTGCCTTAACAAGAAATACTCTTAGAAATAAGGGTTCCAAAATAGTCCTTCTACAAGAGCTGAGGTTCTGTCTGGAACCATTTGCATCTGAAAAACCCTTTCCTAAAGTTTTTTTAAGGGTTCTTGGTAACACTAATGGTTCCACTAAGAATCATTTTGATCCAGAGAACCCTTTAAAACCCCTTTCCTGAATAAAGGGTTTTAAAGGGTTCTTGGTTGAACCCTCCAAAAGTGCTCCAGGTGGAAGCTTTATAAAAAGGTTCTACCTGAGAAGTCGGTGGATTCAAGAAGAAGGTTGCATTTCAATGGACATTTTATTCACTGACACAAAAAGCATACATTCTATGGTGGTAAAGTAAGTATAAAAGGTAAAAAAAACAGAATTAAAAGAAAAATTTAAACGGAAAAAACGGAATTCTAAAAAATGAAAACGGAAAAAACTGAATTTGGAAAAAAATAACACAGATTTTTTCATAGGGCCCTACATTTACAAAGTCATATTGGGAACAATACATAATTTTTAATGAAAATGTATTCCCTATACATTACGTGAGAAGAGTCTGACCTTTTCTTCAACAGTAGCCTTGGCTCTTTGCTCTTTCTTGTCCATTAAACATGTCTTAGGTTAAACAGTAAACCTGCTCCCTCCGTCACAGTGATTTCCTTCCCATTCTTGAAGCACATGTCAGTAAAGAGTGTGTGTGAGGAAGCACTGAGCCAGAACATCCTCAGGGACTCTGTACTGCACAGGCCTGGGGCCTGATTGATGAGGAGCACATGGCTAATGAGTGCCTAAGACTGGCGCTAATGGGGAGGCACAAGTGCAGAGGGATGAATGATAGCAATTAAAAAGTCAAATTAAGCAAAAATTACAATCTCAAAGGGTCCCATACATCAATGCATGGAAATAACATAAATGACTATGAAGCTTGTGATTACAGTCTCTTAGTAATGTATTTTGAATCAGAGGGGCAGGAAAAATGAAACCTCACTGAAAGACAAAGGACATTTTTTGAGTGAACAACAAATCTTTGCTTGTGCGTGTTTTTGTGGTTCTCAGGTCAGTGGAGTCATCCCTTCAGCTTTAAAGTAAAGCTTTAAATTAAGCTCTGGTCAACGTTATTTCACTGGGAACTTTCTGCATTTGTGTTTAATTTTTAGTGCAACCATCATAACCCCTGCACTTTGTCTATTTACTTACACTTACTTACTTACTAACTTACTATGACATGTGCTGCTGCCTTTCATGGCCAGGTCACCCTTGTGAAAGAGGTGTTGATCCCAATGTTATCTGGTTAAATAAAGGTTAAATCAATAAAATGAAACTTCAGAGTTAAGAAACAGATTCGGTCTGCCTTTTATCTCCAACACAAAGTCTTAATGAACAAAATAACCATCCATCCCTGTTTCAGCTTCTCCTTCCCTCAGTCATTGTGGCTGAGTGATGTAGTGATTTCACACTGAGCTGGATGTCACCTTTAATGAAAACATTGATGGAATATCCCTTTTCTCTTCTTTCATTTTGTCTCCTTCCTTTCACCTTCCATCTTGAATAACCCTGTTATTGTCTTGTGAGGCGGTGTAAGCAGTCTCCAGTGTTTTAATTTTCTGTTCTAATTCTATTTTTAGTAAATTGTCTTTCTTCTTTTTAAATGAGGAGAAGGAGATTATTCTACCCCTCATTACTGCTTTAGCCCTTTCCCAGAGAACACATTGCAAAGTTCCTGGTAGGTTATTGAACTCCAGAAAGGTTGCCCACTCGTCCTCGATGTATTTGATGAAGTTTGGGTCATTTAGCAAGGATGTATTAAAGGGACAATATGTAGTATTTATGGGTTTATATAACCCAAAATCCACTTTTTTATACATATTATGTGCTCCTGCATTGTCTAGTGTTTCAAAAAGTCATGTAAAATAACATGGTCGCGGGCCGCGGTTGCATAGCCACTGTTAGCAGCGAGACGCCATGTTTCTACCGGAGCCTGTAAGGACAAACGCGAGAGAACAAATCAAGCGTCTCTTTACTTGTAGCAGAAGTCCCGCCTCCTCTCTCTCCGCTTTGTCTGCTATGGCCGTGGTAGCTCGCCCTCTCCCTCACCTCACGAACCTCATCTGCTGACACGGAGAAAGACAACGAGGACGACATTTGACCAGCTGCGGATACCGTAGCGTTTAGGGAAGGGAGGGGGTGAGCAGAGCAGCAGGTCTTTGTTGTAAATTTCAGCCTCTCCTCTAGATGGCACTATAAATTACTTATTTCCCCATTAAGTCTCCAGTTTCTGTTTGGTGGGGTAACTGCCTTTATAGTTATGTTTAGTGAGACTGGTGCATGGTCACTGATAGTGATAGGGTGGATATAAGCGTCTGCAATATTTGCTAAAATTGAGCTGCTGGTCAGGAAGAAGTCAAGTCGTGAGTATGAGTTGTGTACCGGTGAGAAGAAGGTGTATTCTTTCGTAGCTGGGTTCCGGGAGCGCCAAGCATCACAGAGACCACAATCCTCCATATATTTTTTAAGAATCCCCGTCGACTGCCAGTTTCGTGTTGTTTCTGTCATACTGAAAACACTCGTCCATATATTCCTCTAGGTTATCCAGTCTTCTGTTTTGTCTCACTGGTTTTTTATTACGACTGTTATTGCTATTTGGCCTCGGATTAGTTGGCCATGTGCTGAGGAAATGTTTGTATTAGCTGCGCGCCGCCATGTTGGATTTTCGCACTGATCTCACGGAATCTCGCGATCTCACGGAATCTCGCGATACTACAGCATTACCTCTCGCTCTGCTCTCCTCTGCTCTGGCAGTAGGCATTTTTAAAGCGGAACTAGACCGGAAGTTCCTATTATCGCAGTTTTTTTGGTGTGTATCTGCGTCATTACCTTGTTTATGAAACCCTGACGGTTCGAAACATACAGTTCAGCCATTGCTGAGAACGTTGTGTTTTATTGTAATCTCGGGGCTCAACGAGATCACTGAAAATCCCGTAATAGTTACGTAAGCAGCGGATCTCCTGAACAACCGATCGTCCTGCTCCGGGCGGTAGTCCGGGCACATCCGGTTACGTACATTGAACCACAGAAGAAGAATAACGTCCATTGTGGAGGTGTTTCACGAGCAACAGTGTCTTCTGACTCTGGGTCTGACTCCGGTTTAAAGTCATAAAGGGACTGTGGCGGGGAGTTGCGACAAAGCTATTTTTAAACACTGTTAAAACAATGTTTTGATAATGAGGAGCAGTGCATCTGCCGTTCAAGAGGGGGGCGCTGCGCTTCTGAGAACGGATGTGCTGGATAGTACTGGCCAATCGCAAGACTCTGTCTTCTGGGGGTGAAAGTTCACTCTGAAATCCCGCAGCAGAAAAACACTGTCAGAAAAGAGGATTTCTATCGGCTAGTTTACAGCAACTAGGAGGTTTTTGACCATAAAAACAAGTTAATATATGTAAGAAGACCTCCATAACTAACATTTATGTGCAACAGGACCACTCTATGTGACCTTTAAAACACTCACAGTAACATGTAAAATGGTGTGGGTCTTGTCGATAATGAAATTGTCATCTCCATGTTCAACAGGGTAGCTGAAATGCTCCCATTAGTAGCCAAATCTTTGCTCACTCATATGATTGGTAACATACAGTCAGGTCCATAAATGTTGTGACATCGACACAATTCTCTTATTTTTGAATCTTTACAGCGCTGCAATGGATTTGAATTGAAACGAACAAGATGTGCTTTCACTGCACACTTTCAGCTTTAATTTGAGGGTATTTACATCCAAATCAAGTGAACGGTGTAGGAATTACAACACTGTAGGAATGCCTCCCACTTTTTAGGGGACCAAAAGGACAAACTAAACAATCATAAATCAAACTTTCATTGTTTAATACTTGGTTGCAAATCCTTTGCAGTCAATTACAGCCTGAAGTCTGGAAGGCATAGACATCACATGCACCAGATGCTGGGTTTCATCCCTGGTGCATTCATCTTGCCATCAATTCTGACCAAATGTCCTGTGCCTTTGTCGCTCACACATCCCCCAAAACATCAGTGATCCACCGCTGTGTTTCACAGGAGGAATTGTGCACCTTTCATCATAGGTCTTGTTGAATCTCTCCAAATGTAGTGGTTGTGGTCAAAAAGTTCAATTTTGGTCTCATCACTCCAAGTGACTTTGTGCCAGAAGGTGTGAGTCTTGTCTCTGTGCTGTTTAGCGTATTGTAAGTGGGATACTTTGTGGCATTTGTGTAGTAATGGCTTTCTTCTGACAACTGGACCATGCAGCCCATCTTTGTGCAAGTGCCTCCTTATTGTGCATCTTGAAACAGCCACACCACATTTTTTTCCAGAGTCCTGATTTTCACCTGAAGTTATAAGTGATAATGTTGTGCATCCCTACTTTGTTTGTGCCATGACACTTTGCTAGCCATTTCAGTCGTCACTTCTCCCTGCATTTTTTTAAGTTTCGTATCCACGTCTAGCATCTGCACAGTCGCAACAATTTCTAGTCGGCAGCTTAAACCATTGACAAGCTGCATACTTTTTTTTTTCTTTGATTAACCAGAAACATGTTCATTTTCTAATTCCTGATTTATCTTTAAAATGTCATGATGAAATAACCCACATGTTGAAGATGAGCATATGTGATAGTGTTGTCATTTAAATATGCCTAATGTCTAATATAAATTAGTGCTTTTTGTGTGTGCTGTGACTAATGCTGTCTCCTGTGGTTGCCTTGTTATTGTTGTGATATTTCATAACCGTGACAGCCAAGTTTTGAAACTGTCATCAAGTGCTGACAACCAGCATGTATCAACGTTATTATGGAGATGAAATGCACTGTCGACTGTCATAGCGACCTGTTGCTTGGACTTGACTTGCAGCTTGGATATGACCAGTGATAACTAATGTTCATTCTAGTTCATGGCTTGTGTGTGACACATTGATCAAATGTGCAACTATAAAGATTTCAACACGCTGTGTGCTGTAACCTCATGGGAGCAAAACATGCACGTCCTTGTTTGATTTTAGTTATCTTGTGTGGTGACTCTTCGGTGCTGGAAAACTGAAAAAATGGTGCAAAAGTTAATTCTAAAGAAACGAACAATAGCAATATTTGTATGCATTTTCTTTTAATTTATTCAGATTGCAATGATAACGGAACTGGCCATTGGTGTTAGTGCAAAATAATATACCAGAAAATAAGTGTGCAATTATTTACAAAAGAGACAGAAAAACGCACCAATGCACTGAGGTGGCCATCTGCAGCCATCTTGAATTAGCAATAATGATAATAGAAAAGAACTCACACCTGAGCCTCCTGATTTTTTTTTTTGTGTCACTTTTCACCACAGTCAATGTTATCCTGCAGATTTGGAATTAAATGTGTGATTATGTAACACACACATACATACTCAAACTCAAACACACCTGGGATTAAAGCATTCAAGTTAGGATATTGCATTAATCCACAGGGAATTAAACAGGCGGCTGGTGAGTTCATTTGGTTCAAACATGCCACATGCTTCGACCTGTTATTGCATTACTGTCTTATATGGATAGAAGGCATAGCCACAGTGATGAGTCACGTAAAAACCAATGACACTGGAGTTGCCGACTCTGCCCAATGCCTGATTTTAAAAATCTTCAAAAAGTGGGCAGGGAGTTATCAGTGAGTGGGGATGGGCGGGAGGGGTAATTGGCAGCTTAGAGCTGCATTCTGTGTGAGACACACATTTCAATAAGTTCACACACTCGCATGATCACATGACATTTCTCACGCTGATAAGCGATAAAAGTCTAATAAAATAAGTTTGGTAGCACTTGGAGTTAGAAAGGGCGTTTCGCGATTCTGTTTTCTCACGCCACGAGACAGGTTCGTGGCTCTGAGTATCCCAATTTCGATACATGCGTACATAAAGAAACAGATGCCTAATGCATATATTTAAAGTGCTGTTAAGGCCACATTATACTTCTCCGACTGCGTATGCGTTATCCGTCTGCGTCACCACGGAGACGCCTCGAGCATTTATACTTCTGCGTCGTGGTGACGGACACTTGCTGCAATTTCCCGCCCGATCAGTAGGGGTCGCTGCGCAAGGTTGTTGTGCTTCTGGCTACAGTGAGCAATGGCGTCCGAGAAAGAAAGAGAGAGAAAGACTGTTGTTGTTGAAAAAGTGGCCGTTTCTCACTTTTCTGTGTGACGGAACGCAGTTTTAAGATAATTTGAGGCGAGAAATTGGCCATTTAGAGTCTAAACATGTGCTGTGTGTGTTAAGATATGACGTATTTATAGTTCGGCAGCGGCGTTATCGGCGGGGATCAGCTCCGCCTCTGTCAGGACGCCCGGAGCGCACTGAGAGCCGGCACAGAGCAGCTTAGCTCGGCCTGTCCTGAGGACCAATCGCAGCTCTTGCCGTCTCCGTAGTCCCTTGACGGAGTGACGGACACTTAAAAAATATTTCGTGCAGACGGAGACTACGCAGAGGCTCTTCGACAGTCTCTGCGTCGACGCAGAGTCTCTACGTAGCCTACGCAGAGCACTTTACGCAGAAGTATAAATTGGGCTTTAGTCTATATAATACTTACTCTCTTTGAGGAAAGCAAGGGAAAAATCCAACCTTTGCCTTTATTTAAATTGACATAATTTGTTGAGTGCAGACAGAAGAGGAATGTGTAACATTTTCTAAATGTTGCCCACTGTTCAGCCTCCCTCCTTTAACATTTATACTCCTCATTGTGCCTCAAACACTGGGGCTGATTCCAACCCTCCTCCTTTTTTAATGAAGAATTCCATCAGCCATGTTGTTATCTTGAACAAGACTCAGTGGTGCTTTACTTACCCTGTGTCCCCCGTTGGGACTGTGCTGACGCGTTAAGGTCATCTCACGCTGGAAGACATTCTGGAGAAAACCTGCTCTGTCATCGTTAGTGTTTTCTCCTTTGTTATTCCCAACTCCTAAATTTGTATTCCGTTTTGTCTGTATGTCCTCCTTTCCCTTTGTCTCATTGTTTCAGCAGTTAAAGGGATAGTTCAGTTTTAAACTCTGGCTGCATGAGGTACTGACACATATTAAGAACCAGGTGAAGACACGGAAGCTTTCTCACTGTAAAATCATGGCTACCAGCTGGGACACAAGGAAAAACAGATGTGTCACCTAATAAGCTCTATACCTTAGTTAACCACTTCTTCCCTGACCCTCTTTTTGGAGTCCCTGCTCGAAAATGACATGCCCAAACTAAATAGAGAAAACCTCTGCAGTTACAAGCTCTATGTGGATTATCTTGGTATCAGAATGAAGATAATACTTGTGAGATTCCACCCGAGGTGTATGTTTCACTGTAGATGCCACTGTGTCAGAGTAAATGTACATGGAACACAGCATAACTGAAGGATTTTTTTTCTCTCGCCTAAAAAAAAGCAGAGTGAAATTACAGAGGTTTTAGTAAAGAGATGTCTGGGCGTTCTCACTTTTGACACAGCTTGGCACCATCTGTGCCATTTGAGATTTCTAGGTACCAAATTATTAAAAAAACAATTTAATTTTATTTATATGTCACTACAGATCTAAAAAGAACTTGTTTTGAAAAAAAAAAAAAAAAGTATGATAACTCGCTGTAAATCGATGCTTCCTGTCCGGTGCGTAATAACAACTCTGTGAGTCTGCAGTGTCTTCAGTTAGGCAGCACCATAGCTCTGGCTTACCTTGGTCAGTTAGGGTGATTGACAGCTCGTTTTAAACCTCTAATCCGGTAGAATCAGACCCCGGTTTCCAAATGCGTGAGAATCACTTCATTAGTGAGTCAAAAGCAGGTCTACTGCTTAGCTAATCAAATCAATATGATCCATTGAGCTACAACTGCGAAACGGCGACCCTGTGTAAACGTTATGGATTAAAACATGACAGGTTTGACATGACAAGTGCTGGCAAACGCAAATATTTATCTATTCTAAATGTCCCTTGATTGACTTGAATCATCAATAATGGTGCAAAAATGACTTTTTGCACCATTATTTTTCCTCATTTTAATACACTTATCAACATAGAAATGTGGATTGGCTTGCTTTGTGTAAATGTTATTTGCATATTTTGGCATATACTGTAGTGTTTCAAGACACAATATTTATAATATAATATTTGTTCAAGCCAAAATCAAATTTTAGATTAATTATTATTACACGTCTTATTCTACAGCCTGAACCACCCTGACAGACAAACTAATCTATGTTACAGGCTAAACCTGGGTTTCGACCCACTGCGGGTCACCACTTTGTGGGCTTTGGAGCATGCAAATCTGGGAGTGGGCTATATCTCCAATAGTGAGATACCAAGGGAGGTTTGAAAGAGAACATTAAGTTACTCGTGTAACCCTGGTTCTCTGATAACCGAGTGAGGTATTTTTTACAGGTGTGGTGGAAGAAATACGATTAATAATGGCGGGTACAGCGAACAGGGCGCTTATAAGGGGAGCAAGCTGTCCCGTACCTCTCGAAATGATTGGTCTGTCATTGACGGACGTGAAATTGGAGCTTCCATGACCGGTCATCCCAGAGGGCGTTTCCCATAGTGAGACACCTCATTCGGTTATCAGAGAACCGGGGTTACGTGAGTAACGTAACATTTTACATCACGGCACACAGGAGTTGTTGATCCTCCACCAATGCGTTCAAATGTGACTTTGATATTCTTTAGATATTGCAGGTTTCAAGTCTTTTGATGAAGTGATGAATCTGTTTTGTTTCGTTTCCCTCCAGCTTCTTTCCTCATTGGTATTGTTACAAACTCAGCTGCATGTGTTGATTCGTTTGTGACTGAGTTGCTTCTTTCTCTTCCTCTTTTGCTGTTACCAAACCTTCCTGCAAACACTGTGTGTTTGGGATGGTATATGTGACCTTGTGCTAACCCAGCAGTGGAGTCTCTTCACTCCTCCTTATTGAAGTTAGTCAAAGCTCCTTCTTTTATTGTGGCACAGCTAGGCCTGGGCCCATATTAGATGTTATCATATATCACCTATTTTTTTTTTTTACAATATTATGCACTAGATGGTACGTATTTTCAGAATTTTCCAATCCGAATCCATGCTGAACTAGAGTGCTACATGCATCACATGGACATGGCGGACTTAGTTTGTAATGAGGAAGTTTTTTAAATGACCGGAAGAGGCCATATTCAGCACCCGCACATCTTGTAGCATTTGTTTTAAAATATTTCTACAAACAGTGGTGTTGACAGCCAGCAGCCAAACATTTAGGTTGTTAATTAATTTAGTTTCAGGGCACCGAAACAAAAGATCATTGACTGGATTAGTGATCAAGATCCAGAAATCAGGCACATTCTCGCAGAGGATACACGCACTAATCCTTATTAACGGATGTTGTTGACATGCTTGTCTTCCTGGCCAAGAATGCAGGCAAATTACACACATTATAATTTTATTTCTGTTACTATTGATAATCCATATTGTTGCTGAAAGTGGAAAAAAGGTGTTTTATCTAGATAATAATTAAAGAAGTGAACGACAATGTCTTCTCAGTCCTGTTTCTCTTCTAGTCCACCCACCGCTGTCACATGTCAATGGGTGAATGGGTGAATGACAAATCTGTAGTGTAAAGCAACTTTTAGTGTTCATCAAGACTAGTGCTATGTAAGTGCAGAGCACCATTTACCATTACAAAACGTTGTTTCTGACTAGGGATGGGAATTTCAGACATTTTTAGAGTCGATTGTCGAGGTCCAAGTGTCGATTTTTTGTCTTATATATATTTCTTTTGTCGATTTTTTTGTTTTTTGTTTTTTAACAGCATCAATGCGGGGGTGGAAACTATTCTACAGTGTACTACTTAGTTTTAGGCTCAAAAACATGGCTGTAATGTCCGTTATTGACCATAAAAGCAGCGATAATAAAAATGCGGGGCAAAAAAACAGGTGCGTCTCACAGGTGTGTGTCGCCAGACGGCTCAGGTCTTTGAACCTGCGCTTGTTGTGTCCACCAGAGAGCAGGATCTTGACTGGCTGAGATGCCGTCTTCATTTGTGTAGACGCCTTATTGTTGTGTTAACCCCCGTCTTAAATATTAGCGCAAGCTCATTCGCACTGCACGCACACACACACACACGCGCTTGGACACGCACAGCCTACATGGTGAGAACAGCTGTTGTCACCATGTAGGCTAACGTTACAGGTGACTGACACACACTCATCCTACAAAGCAGCCTTTGAGCACCACGGACGGCGGCCGAAGCTCCATAGTCACCTTACTGACCCGCCTTCACCTATTCCATTCACAAAAATGGGCCGTGACTCGTCCTCCTCAATGCGCTCATCGTCATGTGAGAGCGCAGCGAGCCTGGACAGCAGGATCACCTTTTTGTGCATAGCTTCTTTAACCTCGTTGGTCGTAAATTTTACGTGTTTGTGACACTTCGACTTTTTTTCATTTAATTTTTTTTGTCGAGGTGCGCACGTGTCGATTGTCGATCGATTTGTCGACAAAAAAGTCCCATCCCTATTTCTGACATAATCTGTTCCAACTATGGCAGTAGCCAGTCAGATTTGATTCCTGCTTTCTGACTTGACTCCGACTGGAGGATTGGGGTCTCTGACTTTGACTTGGACTTTACTGCAGAAGGACTCGGAAGTTTGAGGTTCAGTTGTAAAATATTGACCGTCTCTGTATCCAACCAAAGCAGATGCATCGAGTATGAGTGACACTTAGTTTCCCTGACGCACAGCTTTAACCACGGTCACTGCTCCTTTCCCCAGATTATAGACATAAATGGCAAGAAACCAAAATCATCAAAGTCAAAGCTATCCTTTCAGAATAAGTTCTGCTTGCAAAAAAGAGAGCCCAAAAAAAACAATCTTAATCATAAAAAAAAAACATTTTTGAGCAGAATTAAAAGACAAAGTTAAGAATCATAGACATCACTTACTCTGCTCTGTGCGCTGGCTGGGCTTCAGGAGTCACCAGCAAACCGATCAATGTCTCCAGCTGATGGAGAATATAAAAGCAGTATACACGTAAGAAATACTTGTCTTCCAAGTACTTCTGCCATCTGGTTGGGATGAAATATATAGACATACATGTAAATCAGGGGATTGCTTTTCACTACAGTTCTAGTGATAGAGATGGGTGGAACGAGCAGCCAGGGACTCGACTTGAACCTCTGATCTCACCAGTTAATTCATTCCTGCTGTGACTACTAACATAACTACTAAATCCAAAACTGTGACATCATTACATCAATGTTGGGTCAACAGTGTATGAATGAAGATGGAGGAACCTGCAGTTAGAAAGCACATTCAAAAGTGGTTCTTGTCATACTTTTTGCATTTCCTTCCAGCATTTCAGTTTAGACTGTGCAAAGTGATTATTTGTTTTTTTTAAATGTGAATATTGTTTTGTCTCCATTGCTCCTCTATAACAACAGAATATATATGTGACCAATAGACATTTTGGTTTCCGTATGGGAAACGTTTCCAAGCAGCACAGCACAAGGGAGAAGTGGGTGTAATGCGGAAGACGTAGCTGGGGCTGGAACCAGGCCAAACCAACCAACCAATAGAAACTCTTCTCTCATCCACCAGCGTAGGTTGAATTGCAGTTGAATTTGTAAGCAAAACTTTAGAACTTGCAAGCAAAGGGGACTGATTTGAAAGCAGAGGACTGATTTATAAGCAAAATGGTTGTATGTTTTACTTACATATAGGGGTGGGAATTGATATACGTTTTTATCAATATCAATGTATTGGGCCCAAAAAGCAATTTTCCCATTGACCGCAATAGTAAAAGAGACGTCTGTAAAAGTGTCGGTCACATTATTAAAAATAATAATCGATTATTTTTAAATAAATAATAAAGACAATAATTAAAATGCATGACTTTTTTTCCCCCTCTAGTTAAATGTACATAAGCGGCACATTCATTATGAGAGATCGAGCTTGTATCCCCTTTTTCCACAAGTTACAGATCTTAATCTATTTTATTTCAAAATTCATCTCCTGCTAAAGCTATAACTAGGGCTCTAGGTGTGTAGGACTAGATAGTACAATCCCTTAGATACTCAGTACTTGGTGTAGAGGTTTTAGTAAAGGGGTAAACCCTTCACAGGTGTCTTCAGGTGGCCACCAACGGCGACACCTCCCAGAGGTGCCCCCCTCTGCTTTTACCCCCCTCATTAAATCAACAGTCCAACGCCCTCTCCAGACAAGAGAGTTTTTAAGCTCATGTGTTTGGATCGTCAAACCTTGAATGCTGCCAAAAAAAATAACACGCATGATTGGCTGAGGCTGTTTTCTTGCTGTGTGGGCCTGTGGTGCAGTGAAATGACAAGACTCTCTGCTGACGAGCTCATCTGTCTGTCTGTTTGTCCACAAGGGACAGTGAGAACCTGAGCGTGGAGCTCAGCTGGGACTTTGCATGGTTTCAGGCTCTGTGGTGTGACATGTGTGATGGATTGTGGCTTTGCGTGTTGCATTAATGTGTGACACAGCTCTCCACAGGAAGTGATGAAAGATAAATGTGGACCCAAATGTAATGCAGCAGGAGCATTGGCTGTGTGTGTGTGTGTGTGTGTCTGTCTTTGTGAGGACCAAACCAATGCGTGTGTGTGTGTGTGTGTGTGAGTTCTGGGGGATTATGATAATCTTGCTTTACTTCCTTTTTGCAGGTTCGGTCACACTGTGTCAGTGATGTGTTTCAGTTCACATCTGTGCTACATTGATCTATATTATGAAATCTATGTATTATTCAGAGTGTTTTCTCAGTGTCTTTCTCAGACAGGTTGGTTTGCTGGTGACAGCTCTGTGAATGCTTTATACATTCAAGCTAGCTGCCGCTGCTGCTGCTGCTGCTGCTGTGGCTATAACTGCTTCATATTCCTTCAAAATAGCTTTGCTTTGATGATATTAACGTTCAGGTGATTTGTGTTACTTGGGCTGTATTTTTCATTTTTCTATGAATCACAGGAACGCAACCAGACCGCCAAAGACCTGAAGACAGTGGTGCAGTAGTTTGTCATCGTAATCACAATATATTTCCATTACATGGATGCAAATTAAATCATCTGATTGTGGTATGTACTCCAGAATTGACTATTTCGCAGTGTTGTCTAATTCTCCGAAAGCAGAAAAAGAAGCTTCGCTTCTTCTTTTGCCGTAAAACAAATGTCGTCCCCTCATTGTCCACTACCTGTTTCACTTTCCTCCTTTTTCACACTATTATTATTTTTTTAGAATGGAAATACAGGTCCACACAGTGGCTAGCAAGGTTGCTGCTTCACGTCCTGCGTGGGTTTTCTCTGGCTGAGGGTTTTTCTTCAGTTTCCTCCCACAGTCCAAACACATGCAGAGATTAATAGGAAGCTCTTATGGCACCACGGGACAAATACATATACCATTACACCCTAGTATCAACAGATACTGGCTTTAACCCTGTAAGACCCAAATTAAGAAAAACCTAAAAAAAAAAAAATATTTGACCTTTCAGATGTTGTTGTAGGAGGCAGAAATCAAAGAGTTTTTGGAAAATGTTTATGTACGTTTTTAGAGAAATGTAATTTTGCAACGTTGGTGGTAGCAGAATTTCTGTCTTTGTACTCACTGTCTGAACAACAGTTCAGAACAAATAAGGGTTCATTTGCAGGGTAGACTGCTTACTTGGCTCCATAAATGTATATAAGATTTAAAAATAATCACACAGTAGTCATATTTTTATGAAAGCCTTTATTAATAATAAATAAATAAACAGGATAAAACTCTAGCTTTTTCTAGCAACTTCTTCATTCCTTTTTTCTTTTCATGACAAACTTTCATTGTTAGTGAAAGTCCTAAAAACAGTTTTTGTCCTCTGAAAAGCAAAGGCGTTACATTACACTTGCTGCATTGTGTGTTGATGTATCCTTTATCGCAGCATCCTCTCCCTGTCTTCATGTCCTTGCGTACATCCAATGGCATGTGTGCACATATCTTGGATGGTCTCTTCTGAGCATTCAGAGGCTTCATGATGTCACCGTCTGTGTTGCTGGACTCTCTTTGCCTGAAGATGATATCCAGACCAGAAAAATCAGTGTTTCGACACCTGTCACAGTGCATGATGTGTTTGTGTGTTTTTGGCTCGATGTCCAAGTAACTATCAGCTGGACAGTCCATGGGTGGTTGGTTTTCTTTGTCCACTTGTTGACAGACATCTTCATCTGAGTCTTCATCACTCTCATCAGTGTCATCGAGTTCCATCTCAACTTCACTCTCTCCAGTTTGGATGATATCAATCACATCCTGCACACTGTATCAAGGCTCTTGCTGGTGGCATTCTGACAAAAAAAGCAATGAATTAACATTTTTATATTGTAGTACATAATCTGAAGGAATAGATAGGGTGGTGGACCAAGTCCTCTGGGTAGAAATGCTTTCAAGGCAGATAATGCTGTCTACTGATTGTAAGTCGCTTTGGACTGAAGCATCTGCTAAATGCCCTAAATGTAAATGTGAATGGCTTAAGCCCAATTTATACTGCGTAAAGAGCTCTGCGTAGGTTACGAAGAGCCTCTGCGTCGTCTCCGGCTGCATGAAAAAAATTTTAAGTGTCCGTCACTCCGTCAAGGGACAACGGAGACGGCAAGAGCTGCGATTGGTCCTCAGGACAGGCCAAGATGGCACTGCTCTGTGCCGGCTCACTGTGCGCACCCAGCGTCCACAGAGGCGGAGCTGATCCCCGCTGAGAAGGTCGCAGCCAAACTATAAATACGTCATATCTTAACACACACGGCACGTGTTTAGACTCTAAATGGCCAATTTCTCGCCTCAAATTATCTTAAAACTGCGTTCCGTCACACAGAAAAGTGAGAAACGGCCACTGTTTCAACAACAACAGTCTTTCTCTCTCTTTCTCTCTCGACGCCATTGCTCACTGTAGCCAGAAGCACAACAACCTTGCGCAGCGACCCCTACTGATCGGGCGGGAAATTGCAGCGCGTATCCATCACCACGACGCAGAAGTATAAAGGCTCGAGTCGTCTCCGTGGTGACGCAGTCGGATAACGCATACGCAGTCAGAGAAGTATAATGTGGCCTTTAGCCTACGCTCGCTACTTATCATACTTAAAGAAAAACATGCATACCCCCACTTACTTCCACACCCCACATTCAGGGACATTTACACCTTTCCTGGAATTGAATTGTCTGTTGATATCCTCTTTGTGGACAAAGGCATGGGATTTTAACTCAGTCTGATCAAATTAACTATATATTTTTACTTGGACATACAATACATAAAACTTTTAAATCAGTCAAATTTGACCAGAACACAACACAAGGATATAATGTGTGTAATGTATACTGTTCATGTAGAAAGAAAATACTTGTGCCCACTGCAACAAGCCTGCTATTTTGACTACCACCAAGACCCAGTGTTGTAAAATTACAACAAGTATTTAACAAGCTCTAAATGAAATGTGATGCATCTATTCCACAATAACTAAATATGTACATGCTCAAAAAAATATAAAATACATTTTACTTACTTGAATCTGATGAATCCAGTCCAATGAAACAAAGAGATTTTGTTCGGACGAAATCTTGAGAGGTTGTTTGCGTTAATGGCCATAAAGTGGGGACTTATAAACAAATGTAACATCCACTAACATTGTGAGACTGAACAATAAGACCCAATGACTGTGTACATGTGGTTAAAAAAAAAACAGATAAAGTATAACAGATTGTTTTTTGGGATGGCTTAAGGTAACGTTATAATTTTACAACCGTGGGTCTTACAGGGTTAAAATGTATCGGATTTTTGCCAAATACCAATACAAAAGATCTGACAATATGACTAATGAGAACAACAGCAGGCTGAAAAGGCAGGAAATATTCATTCTTGGCTCTGAGAGTATGGAGGTGTGGCCACTGCAGCTGACACACACACACAAACACACACACACTGGTGTGAAGACAAGAATTTGCTTTACAGGATCTTTAATTTCACTACAAGAGACTAAATTACCTCTGCAGTTGGGCGAAGGGAAAGCGTATGTATATCGGTATCAGTTATCGGCCCAAGCACTCCGGATACATCGGCATATCGGAGAGGGGCAGAAAGTCCAATACGTGCGGCCCTAATGGTTCATTTATAATGGTGTATTTGACTAATTTATTCAACATGATAAATATGGTGATTATCAATGCAACCACACAGATACCTTATCACAATATGACAATATCCAAAAATCTATGACAGTATATTGTGTCATGTCATCATGCCCTAAGCTATTGCACTGCAAATCTTGGCAGTATTGTTTGGCTACAGCACAACAAAAGCAAGTGAAGGAGATCTCTGACAACTCAACTGGTTGACACAAGCTCACAAGAGACATTTTGAAATCATGATGTTGGAGATATGAATGTGTTCTCCTTGTTACTTCTCAGCCGTTCTGCTTTCCACGGTGAGTCTTGATGGCATCACAGTACACACAAAAGATGTATTTCTGCCACCTGCTGACTGAACAAGGAGCTGCATTCTGTAAAATGCCAAACAGCAGCGTGTGTTGCATTGAGCTCGCTTTCTTTCAGACATCGTCATCAGCTGCATATTCACGGTTAAGCTCAGATATGTTTCATATTTATTATTAGTGTCAATATTTTTGAGTGAAACCTAATGCTTATCTCCTCTTACTTGGTGTGTCTTACATGAAAATACGTGATTGCAATTGTAATAACGAACAGTTTTTTCTCTCATTAACTACCTGGACAGTGGTTGACCCTGATAGTCTTTGAATGTAATTGTTTTTTCTACAGCAGTCTCAGGCAAAAACACATGGTGCTACAGTATTTTGTTTCACTCTCATAAAGGCAGTTTTTAAAAAGCTTGGGTAAAGTTATTGTAAGTTACGTTTTAAATGTCATTAGAAAACCTTCATATTAAAGTGAGCTGCTACAGCTTCATAGTAAAGTCCATGTTGTTTTGAAATGATCAGTTGATCTCATATAATTGACTCTTTTGGGCATGATGGTTTTGATTTTCACGAGGATGAAAACAGTCACTCCGGAGCTGTTTTGTTGTCAAAATTGAAGAAAGCTGATTCGCATTAAGAATCTTTCTTCACCAAATTTCAGTACCTGATGGTGCAGCCAGAGACGGCTGTGCAGCTTCTCAGCTACATCTGCAACAGGGAATCATGAACTGCTTTGCCTCAGATTTTTAACGAGAGAGTTTGAACAGTAAACAGACCCCAAATCAAACCAGATGATTTCTATAGAGGTTGTTTGTCCTGCTTCCCGATTATGGTGGAACAGGGAGACCACAATTCTTTAAAGGTCCCCTATTGTGCAAAATCAACTTTTTAATCTTTTAGTACTTATATTTGGGACTCAGTGGGCCATACCAGTCCCCAAAATGTGAAAAAACAAGACTCAGTCATGTTTTAGTGGTTCCACTTTGTGTAAGTATAGGCGATAAAACACGCAATGTTTTAACCTCCCTCGGAATGACGACAAAGCAACACATTTCACCGTGAATGTTGGCACCCCGCCAGGCAGAGTACTTCACAGCTCCACCGTAGCTCCCCCTTGTCCCTGTGAAATACGAGAGTGCAGGCGAGGGAGGAAGAGTGGCTGCACAGCGGAGTACAGTGTTTTACACAAACTTCCAGCCTCAGAGTATTTTTGTGTCCAGTGGATATATTTTATTTATGAAAAAAATGTTCACAAGCTTCACAAGCCCTTTGTTGTTGATCGTGTATGTAAATTCCTATGCTAGAAAAACACCTTGAACGCACCAGTTGCGTGCCTGCAGTTAGCGAGTGACATGTGTGAATCAATAATATGAAGAGTACGCGTTTGAAAGCACTGCAGAAAGATGTAGATGTTGTCCTACATTTCTTCTCAACCAAAGGCTGCCTTTCTGTCGTGTTTCCACGTTCTCTCCTCGTGTTATTGATCCACACACGTCAGTTGGAGCCGCAGTAACACACAGCATAGGAATATACATATGCGCGGCGCATTAATCGTTTTTCTTCGATTTTAATGTTTTTATGATCCAGAGAAGCCAAAATCGTGGTCACACTATGCATTACGGTGAAACGCAGTAACAACGGGTAAACGGACATTACTACGGGGTATATGGAGCGGGGGTTGTGACGACGCTGCATGACAATAGGTGATAAGTGGCGACAGTATGGCTGTGGATAGTAAGTTAGATCGACACTCCCTTGGAAGCAGTGGATGTGTGTTTACCTGGGTCTCATTCACATGTAAATGACCAGGCACAAAACCGAGCGTTGTGAAAAAGGCTGTTTTGGCAGAGTTATTAAACTGCTATTGTGCTTCATCCTTATGATATTTTGACTAAAGCATGACACAGACATGTTCATTCGGGCACCAGGACCTAGTTTAACTTGGGTTAATAGGGTATAATATGGGACCTTTAAATGTTAGATAAGATAGAGGGAAACTGGCTCTTCTAATTTGTACATTTTGGTGTTGCCATAGACGAATCCATAACAACCTCCACATAAAATGATGTTAAATGTTGAAATCCTGAATTAAAGAATCATTGTGTTTATAGTTGTTGTTATTATTTCACACAACCTCAAGTGTATGGAGATTATAGAGATTTCTTATTTAAATCACTGTGCCTCATGACTTTATGGTTGAGGTGTAAAATGATCCTCTGACTCTTGAAGCATGAAGCTGTGACTGTGCAAGACATTAGGTTCACGTGTTAATGTGATGATTGGCTATTCATTAAGGACTTGCTGCGGCTCATTTACTCCAACCTCACTTAATGGATGCAGGTTTCTCAGGGTTCCTGTGTGCGTGCGTGTTTGCGTGGAACATTATGGTGGTTGGGTTAATTAAGTGGTGGGTTTTAGTAATGAAGGTTGCAGCCATCTGGGAGCTGTGTGTGTGTGTGTTTGTGTTAATGTGGGCTATCCAGATGTTTCTGGAAAAGTCCTGTCAAAGGCCTGTCCAACAGCAGGAATGGGTGAAAAAGATACGAGTTGACCAAAACCTTCTTTCCATGGCAACGACAGATGTTTCCAAAATGGTTTGAATCAGAAATCCCAAATACTGTTCTGTTTGTGTTGGCTGTGTTTTTTCCCCGAGTGTCTGCCTGGAAACCTTATTGAGGAAGTGCAAAGGAATATTTCCTTTATTACCCTGACTAACTACATCATAGATCTGCAGATGATTGTTGGCACAGTGTTGTTTGGAGGATGCATCAGCCCTCTGAGTACCTCTTACTGCTGCTAACTGCTCTGGGTGCAAACTGTTGAAAACAGGTGTGTGTGTGTGTGTGTACGTGTATGGCTTTTACTGTCTGACGAGTGCGAGTGTGTGTTTTTGTGGGATTGGCATGTGTGTGCTGTGGTGTCAGTGAGTGGTTTAGTGTTGTGTTTTATGACTTTGTTTTGGCTTGCAGCCTACTTTCACAAAGAACCCACTGTACTCGGTCTCTCTGGACTTCCTGTGAAATTCATCCTTTCTTTGAAGCCACGTTTAGAAAAATAGTAAAATTTTATTTTAAACTGTCAGGTCTGGCACTCTTGATGACGCCGTTCAGCTTTATTATTAACATCCAACCTTATTAGCTCTAGGTCAGGGGTCTGCAACCTGCGGCTCTAGAGCCACATGTGGCTCTAGAGCCACTCTGCAGTGGCTCCTTGTAGCTTTAGAGATCAAGGCGACAAAATAAAAGTATTTTAATATCTTGTGCATCACATCCAACATTGACATGTTTGGATGTGTCCTGTCCATATTTGGATCCACATACCGTTTTCTCGAGCATGAACAACATACAATCCAAAAATTTGCTTCATTTATTTCAAAGTGGGTTCATTTTCATTTCTTTAATTTGCCACAAACAATGAAACAATGGAAGAACCAGGTCTACGGGGTCTTGAGGTTGGGTATAAACTGAACATGTTGTAGTTCTTAAATGTCATTAATGAAAGAGACTGTTACTATTGTATATAGTTTGTCTGTATAAAAACCTTTATATGTGTTATTATCTTCATCTTGTGTGTTTTTTTGCGGCTCCAAATGAATATTATTTGGGTGGAGGGACGACAAAAATGGCTCTTTTCATCCTAAAGGTTGCAGACCCCTGCTCTAGGTGGACAGCACTAAATTCAGGTCCTGCTTTCGATGATGGTTTACATGCTTTTGAAGTAGTCAATTCTGAAGATTAGGATCTGATTCGTTGTTTACCACTTTGTCCTCCATATGAGGGAGCTGGAGGGAGCTGGAGCCAATCCCAGCTGACAGTGGGGTGAAAGGCGGGGCCACATTTGGGCCAGTCAAGTGAAAAACAGTTAAGGGAAAAATGGACTATTCACTTATTTGAAATTAAAATTCTTAATAATCTTGAAAAACATGATTAACATGGTGATGTTGCAAAATGAATCTATAAATAACAAAAACAGACAGAAATAAAATAGAATCAAAAAATGTAGTTGATAATAACAATTGTAATTAAAACTCTGGAAACGCTTAAATGTTGTATTGTTGTATTTTCAGTATTATTATTCTGAAAATATTCTTGATGTGGCTTGTGTGCTGCTAGTTTGAGGTCTAATCAGTCTTCCTTTTCTTCTTTACTCCCCCCTTTATTCTCTCCATCTTTTTTCAGAGGGAGTTTGCCATTCCCCCTCCTCTCCTCTTCAGGAAGCTGAGCAATCCTGACCTTGTGCCCGCAGCAACCACTGCCTCCAAATCCAAACTGCACCGACAGCTTAGCCAAGATGAGAACCGGGCCCGACGCAGCAGCATGGCCATGACCGGTAACACATCTACGCACATCCGTATGCAATTGCTATATACTTTTTCATCAACCTTCTAAATAACACAGATGCTTTCTTTGTTTTTATCTCCACACAAAGTATTGTGAGATAAGTTCACTTCTTTCTTGGGGTGTAACGGTTCACCAAACCCCACATTCGGTTCGAACTTCAGTTTTTTGACTCACGGTTCAGTTTAAACCTCGGTTTTTAAAGACATACTGTAAAAACTTACCAGAAATCCAGATTGTTGCATTGCAATATCAAGAACATGAACAATATAGTATACTAGTATAGTAATATTTAGACCAAAATAAATGCTTGCCTTGTATTAATCGCTTAACTATCCAGGAATACAAAAACATTTGTCTTAAAACCAGTCTACATTGTCTAAATAAATACAATAAAAATTAAACTAGAGGTATAACAAAAATAAATAAAAATCACTTTTCTTAGAAAGATAGAATGAGCTTCTGAAGTCCTTTGAACAGAGGTTTTCAGTTTCAGTTCAGAACCGTTGCATACCTAATTCTTTCACTTACATAATATTGAAATATTGATAAAATACAATAAATGTTGAAATTTAGAACAAGAATAAAGGTCCTGATGACATAATATTTGACAGGTGATACATATTAGTGTTTTATTTCTGTGGTAATTTCTCATGAAGTCATATTTCAGTCTTTATTTTTTACAATGTCATTTTAAACCACATATTTATTAACACCCTCAGTTTCATACTCTGTAGAGCTGCAACTAATGTAAACTAAAGTAATATGTCAGACAACAATAATAATTGTGTTGGCCAAAAAAAGTACAAAGTGTAAAGAATATCTAAGAATTGTATCTGTGCTTCGAATCGTATCAGTCATATTTATTTAGACTGAAAATTGCATGAAATACATACATTCAAAAGGCTTCCTTAATCCAGCTTCGTCACTGTGATTTATGATTCGTGTTTGGCTTAAAACTCTGACCTCAGCGTGGTGTAAATGTGGGACCACTCACACCCTCAGTTCAGATGTGTGACCTTTATGACCTGAGGTCATCCTGTGATTTAGTAGAACTGCAGCAACTACTCATATATACGTAATCCTTTGCACATCTGCCATGTCCATAATCTGTAAAGTGAAAATCCTACCAGTTTAGCTGCCATGTTTCACCAAGCAGAGGTTCATGTGATAACTTGAAGCCCCCGTGAAAAAGGCTCAGCGATGTGGAGTTAGTTATATATTATTTTGTGTTTATTTGGGAGTTTAATATGACGACTGCAGAGGAAATGATGAATATGAACTCCTGTCGAGTCTGAGCCACATTTAAAATTTCTTCCATTTAGTCCGGGTGGTGACCCATTAGATCTGATTTGATTCCCTACACATGTCCACAGATGCTTCTAGTCTGAGTGTAGCAAAAAAATAGAGAACATGTTAAGGCCACATTATACTTCTCCGACTGCGTAATGCGTTATCCGTCTGCGTCACCACGTAGACCACTCGAGCCTTTATACTTCTGCGTCGCGGTGACGGATAGGCGCTGCAATTTCCCGCCCGATCAGTAGGGGTCGCTGCGCAAGGTTGTTGTGCTTTTGGCTACAGTGAGCAATGGCGTCCGAGGGAGAAAGACTGTTGTTGTTGAAACAGTGGCCGTTTGTCACTTTTCTGTGTCCCGGAATGCAGTTTTAAGATAATTTGAGGCGAGAAATTGGTAATTTAGAGTCTAAACATGTGCTGTGTGTGTTAAGATATGACGTATTTATAGTTCGGCAGCGACGAAGTCGGCGGTGTTCAGCTCCGCCCTCTGTGGACGCTCGGTGCTCACTGTGAGCCGGCACAGAGCAGCTTCGTTCGGCCTGTCCTGAGGACCAATCGCAGCTCTTGCCGTCTCCGTTGTCCCTTGACGGAGTGACGGACACTTAAAAAATATTCTGTGCAGCCGTAGACGACGCAGAGGCTCTTCGACAGGTTCTGCGTCAACGCAGAGGATTCTGCGTAGCCTACGCAGAGCACTTTACGCAGGAGTATAAATTGGGCTTTAGTTGGATTTCAGTAGATTTGAATCTCCTCCACATTCTCCTCCACAGGTAAGCAGCTGTTGCCTCTGTCCAACAGCCTGCACACAGGGGTGAGTCAACTCGCCTGGCAGGGTGCCTCTGGAGGCTTTGGAGGCCAGGGAGCCATGGGTGGAGGAACTGCAGGAGGAGGAGAGGTCAACAACCTGGTCCGTATGAGGAGCCAGACCCTGGGACAGTCTGCTCCATCGCTCACTGGACTGGTCAGTTCACAAAATCTATGCCAACACATCCACACTCAGACAGAAAACATTCACATATTTTTTTTCAAGTAATTTCCTCCCAGATTCATATTAGGACGATCCCAAAAGAGCATTAGTTGAGATTCAGACAGATAATTAGCCCCGTGTGGGGTCTTAATAACTAAAACCTAGCAGTGTGTGTTGACAAAAAATGGTCTAGAATTGTGTAAGAAACACACTGTTATTCTGATGCTGAGTCACAGTGAGTGAATGAAAGAATGAACCTCTGCCAGCTAAATGCAGGCAGGCAGACTAAAGATGACTCAGGCTTTTATTACACACACGCACACCACTCACTGTAGTGTGTATTTGCTGAAGACTTTTGTGGGTCAAAATGCGACATATTGCAGAGCTCACTCCATATGACTGTGAAGATGCTGCTGCTGCTGCTGCAGTATGATTGTTTTTAATTGTTTACTCTGACTCCTGCTGGTGGTTGAGTTGACTACAAGCTGAATCCACCCTGCTTTCAACAGTCTAGTCACCTTGACGGACACTGTGTAATGTTTAATGTTTTTATTCCTTTGGCATTTTGACATTATTAGTTAGACATCTCCTGTCACTGTACATGGGAAGTTGTTTTATGTTAAATTGCACTGAGGCAACTGTTGCATTGCACTAGTAAAGACTAGACTTTTTTTTCTTTCTGCAACTAACAATCATTGAGCCAGCAGCAGAAAAAGAGCTAAATCAATGTGCTGATTCAACTTGAACGTAACTTGTTTTAGCTGCGACTTGCCATGACGGGTGCATCGCTGAAAAGAGTGAATTCTACTGCTCACAAAAAAACTGGTCGCCCAGGTTAGTGGGTTTAGCTGTATACACACAAAGCTCTTTCAGTCAGGTCTGATAGTATTGCTTGATAGAGCCTGTTGTCAGCGTAAAGATGCAGCATACAAAACAAAACATTAATAACAATCAACAAAGTTTTGCAGTCAACTAAGATTTAAGTATTCCTGCAAGAGCTGTGTTAATTGCCAACTATTTTCGTAATCGATAATTCAAATGTACTACTGGTTGCAGTACCATAAAATGTCTGCAGGTGGAGCCCCAGAGCAAATTTTATTTTATTTTTTAAATTTTTGGTCCAACATTTTACAAAAGCGTCATACTATACTATGTCGACCAAAATTTAAAAAAAAATTTGACACAAAATTTTTGGTCCAAAATTTGACAAAAACGTCATTCTATACTATGTCGTCCAAAATTTGAAAACAAAAAATGTACCCAAAATTTTTGGTCCACAATTTGAAAAAAAAAAATTGGTTCAAAATTTGAAAAAAAAAAATTGGTCCAAAATTAAAAAAAAAAATGTGGTCCAAAATTTGAAAAAAAAATTTTTGTCCAAAATTTGAAAAAAAAATGATGGTCCAAAATTTGAGAAAAAGTCGTCCAAAATTAAAATTTTTGACAAATTGAGTATAGCATGTTATAGCAACCTAAGGAAGTGATTTCAATGAAAACAAAGTGAGGACCGGCCAAAATGTCCTCACTCTGTAAAAAATACCTCACTTTGTTGGTTTAAAACCCTCACTGGTCCTCAGTATGCTGCAAGTACAAGAACACACACACACACACACACACACACACACACACACACACACACACACAGACACACACACAGACACAGACAGACACACACACACACACACACACACACTGAGATCAGAACCGGCGAGCCCCTAGTTGCAAGCCTAATTCCCTTCCTCTTAGCCATGGGCTGCCCCAGGTAATTAGAGCCATGTCAGAACTCTCATGTTAAACTCTGACCAGGTTCAGGATGAAGGTTAGCAAACAAAAATAAACTGGATTATCTGGCACATGAGTGCGATAGCTGTGAAACAGAAAGGAACCAGCAGATGGCAGCTGTGTTCCATGTAAAGACCTTCCCCTCACACTGCGTGCTATGAACTAGAGTGACTGTGGGCTGTGAATGCAAGAAATGAACACGTCTCATTAGTCATTGTTGTCATTATTCTATGATGATATATTCCTTTAAGTTACAATGTCAACGTTTCCAGACTCAGAACATTTCTTTTCATTTATTTTCCAGTGTTTTGTGTTAGTGATGTTTCACCTATTGTGGTCCAATCCAATGAGCTTTAATGAATTGCATCTATGGTTTTGGCTGGTTTGAAATACTTCTTCTTATTTTTATTCTTCTCCCTGTGGTTGATGCAGCCAGAAGCAAATTGCATCCTGGATCTGAAAGCAGATTTATTCTTGTGGAGAAAATAACGGCGTTATTGTGTTTCTCATGGGCGATTTCGTTAATGTTTCTTTTTCTTTGCCTAGTCCCCCTCTCTCCTGGGTTCACTGCTGCATCCCTCAGTCCCGCTCATCCTATCACTCAGTAAACAGCGGTTGATGCACATTTTATATATCTCAGTGCTGTCGCTCATGGTCACGGCTGTCGGAGCCTTTAAAGCTTCATCTCATGCTTCAAATGGACTTACATTAGGATTTAGAGAGAACACCTGAGCCCTTTTCCCCACCACTCTGCTCTGCTTCTCCTCTCACCCTCTGCATTACACGTTATAGAACACAGAAGATTATATTGTATAGAGGCAGATTTCAGCTGTAACATACAGTCTGGGTGGAGACATACATATATATTACCTTTTTTTATTTTGGACACTGTCATCAAGAGCCCTTTTGTAAATTCCAATTGAGATTTATTTTGTATTTAGTGTGAAAATAGTGTGTTTTTAATATTATGGTCATTCATCCTCTAAAACATGTCAGCACAATCACTTTGATTATGATTAACTCATTGGCTGACATTCGACCACTGTGTTCAAAATGGCTGGCAGTGAATGGGCTTGAGTGCTTTATATGAAATTCAAACAACTTGTGTGATTTCTAAATCTAAACGGTTTCTGGGCTTTTTTTTCTTCTCCTTATTTCTACTCCTATTTTTGGAGAATATACCTAGATGAAGGAAGTTTTGTTGATGACTTGTATTGTACTTAATATTTATTTTCTACATGTTTTTTTTTCTTTACTAGAAAATAATATTAATAATTACAATGCACATAATAACAAGTGCACTGCAGTGACATAGAATAGATTGGATTGTTAACCAGTAACTGAAGTAAACCCATTTTTTGGTATAACTTATCATCATGTTATCATCTAACAGTTATCAAAGAGTTATATTTCATTAAATGGAGGGAAAAAGCAATAATTGGCTAAATATATGGGTCAAAAAACAATCCAAACACAAATGGCATAATTTATCAGCAAGTGACTGCCCTGATTTTCTAAAAATAGACATTAGCCATAGAAAAACCCATATCAGTCAGTTGAATAATGATCAGCCCAAACCAAATTTTAGCCAACTGTTTTCAAAGAGTCATCAAGTACTCGATGTTTAAATGTGCAGTCCAAATGATATCACTTGCATATAATGTTGTAACTATACTGATATTACAGATGTCAAAAAACCTATTCATGTAAAAGTTCTTAATCTCAATGATTCTAAGTAGATTCAAAACATAAAACAATCTATTTATTTAATTATTCTGATAATTTTTTTTAAGTACTTTTTTCCACATATAAAGGCTTCCTAAACTTGCAAACACTGTTCTCTTATGTATGTCGTATTATGTGTGTATTTATGTACGTACGTATGTCCTCCAAAAAAAGAATGGATTTCTAATCGAATCATGACCCAAACCCTAACTGACATGTTGCATCATGCGTTATATTTACGGTGCCTATTTTCTGTCTGTTAAAAAGTGGGGCGGTCCACTCAGGATGTTACCTGACAGAACCACCTCCCTGTGCGTGTGTTAGTGAAGCGTCCGCGCGTGTGTCCATATGGTGTTTACCTAGTCTTGACTAATGGACAAGGGGTCTGCTTGCTGCTGTTCCCCTACGCTCTATGTCTGTTTTTCCCCAGTAAAACAGTCAAGTATTGCGTGGTAACTCCAGAAATTAGCAGGTGGTGTTTGTTTGTGTGTCTGTGTGTGCTTTTCTAAAATTGGTCATACGTGGACATTACAGAATATTTAAAAAAGAAAAAAAGAAAGGTTCTTTTTTTTATTAAAGGCTGAAAGTTGAATAAAACACAGTCAGGCAAGTATTTTATTAGTATGTGTGTGTGTGTGTGTGTGTGTGTGTGGGGGGGGGGGGGGTTCTGCTGGAAGGAGAACACAGGGTTGAACATGAAAGTGAAAGTGGCAGATGCTTTTATTTTTGCACTTTTTCATTGAACACAGTGAGTGAGTGTGTGCTGGAAGGGACTGTGGAAGTGAATATATGAGAGCTCTTTTGTACATTGATGTGAACCTCCTGTTGATCATTCCTCATCATGGTGTATGACAGAAGTTGTGTTATGCTGTGTTTAATGGACTGCTTTGTAAAAACTGTGTTTTCTTTGGCTTGTTCAATTTCATTTCATGAAATCATTGCATGAATTCATTTCATCATGAATTCATTTCAACTTCAATGCAGTCACAAGGTATTCAACTATTCAGCTTTTTATACAACACCATTTTTTACGTCTACTACTTGAACTTAAACTGCAAACTTGGATAGAGTTCAGCTTTGATTCTGCCATTCTTAAATGTTTTGATGCATTCCCTCTGGAAATGTAATTTTGTAGTTTAACTAAGCTGGACTAAATTAAAGTGAACTATCAGTTTAACTTTGTCCAGTCCACTGTAAACATGGCTACCAATCTGACCAATTACCTCGTTTATGAAGACCTAAAGTTTCGAAACAAACGGTTCAGCCACTGCTGAGAACGCTGGGTATTTTGGTATTCTTGGGCTCTGCAAGCGGTCTAAAAAAGCCTGGAATTGTGACGTAAACGAACAGCAGATCGTCCTGCTCCGGGCACTAGTCCGGGTACATCCGGTTGCGTACATTGAACCACAGAAGAAGAAGAAGAAGAGCATTCATTTGAATGGGACACACTGTCCTGAATAAGCTGAACATTTGATATTAACAACTATATTATCGATATTTCATGTTTTTTTTGATATATATAAATAATGCCAGAAAGATAATGCATGTTTTACACTACGTCATTAACTGTACAATAGTTGTGCCAAGTAAAGAACAGGGGAGCCCTGTTGCTGTGGATATAAACTATTAAAAGCAGGGCTTAGCTTGTTTTGTTTTGTCTCACTGTCAAATGTGAAGCTGGCAGCATCCCAGCCTCTCACACCTCAGCAGACAAGAGGTCCGACAACTAGTAAGGTGTCCTGTGAGGAGATGAAAAATATGATGCTGAAGGAGAAAGAGCAATGCTATGATGGATGGAATAAGACTCATGACCCATGTTAACTTCCGTAACTATGAAATGTAACTATAAAGTTTGCTCTGAGCCTGCAGGTGACAAATCACCATGACCAGTTCCTCATTTTAAGGTTGTTGGGAGCTCCTTACTACACATTATTTTCAATCTGAAACTTTGGTTAGTGCTCTAACTTTCAAAGTTGAAGCAGCGATAAAGCCTCATTCTCGCTTTTACGATCTCCCTCCTAATATCGTTCCTTAATCGCAAGATTTAAATAGACCAATAAATAATTGAAGCATGTGACGGTTCTCACATTATATAAGCTCTTGATACTACACCCCAGGAGTTTTAGGGGGATTGAGTTCATAACACACACTTCCATTTTACAGAATGAAGCCAGTGTCCTTTTAACTATGCTCCCCCCACGGCTCTGCTGCTCTCTCATTTGTCGTCGCACCAACCCTATAAAATTGTGATGGTGACAGACTTTAATTGGGTGAAAATGTGAGCATATTCAGCAGTGCAGAAGCCCAGGAGTCTCTGGTCAGCTGCTTTACAGTAATTACCACCAGACCAGTCCTCTCTGCCCTTTATGTGTCAAAATAATCCAGTGATAATTTAGTAATGGAGGAAGGAAGTTGGAGCCAGCTCAGGAATCAAACAAGAGTTTTGTCTTGTACAAGAGGAGCATTCACAGAGCAACATGCAGGTCCTGTTACAAAGTGAAGACTCAAAGATCTAGTGGGAAATGGCCTTTATCTGGGACAGTAGATGATTTCTCTCACTCATCAAGTTATGGAGGTCTACTTACATACATGAGCTTGTTTTTATGGTCAAAAACCTCCTAGTTGCTGTAAACGAGCCGATTAGAAATCTCTGTTTTCCAACGCTGTCCTGAGCCGCGATATTTCAGACATAAATCTCAAACCCAGAAGGCATAGGGTGTTGTGATTGACCAGCCAGCGTAGAGCCTTTCCAACTGTCTTGTGATTGGCCAACACCCGAAAGTGACATAATCAGCAGCGCACGCGCTTTCAGAAGCGCAGCTCCCCCCTCTGGAACGGTGGATGCACTGCTCCTCATTATCAAAACATTGTTTTAACAGTGTTTAAAGGTGACATAGAGTGGTCCTGTTGCATATTAACTTGTTTTTATGGTCAAAAACCTCCTAGTTGCTGTAAACTAGCCGATAGAAATCCTCTTTTCTGATGGTGTTTTTCTGCTGCGAGATTTCAGAGTGAACTTTCACCCCCAGAAGACAGAGTCTTGTGATTGGCCAGTACTATCCAGCACATCCGTTCTCAGAAGCGCAGCGCCCCCCTCTGGAACGGCGGATGCACTGCTCCTCATTATCAAAACATTGTTTTAACAGTGTTTAAAAATAGCTTCTTCACGACTCCCCGCCGCAGTCCCTTTTATGACTTTAAACTGGAGTCAGACCCAGAGTCAGAAGACACTGTTGCTCGTGAAACACCTCAGGGCTTCATAAACCAGGTAATGACGCAGATACACACCAAAAAAACAGCGATAATAGGAACTTCCGGTCTAGTTCCGCTTTAAAAATAGCTTCTTCACGACACTGTCGCTCGTGAAATACCTCCACAACGGACTTTATTCTTCTTCTGTGGTTCAATGTACGCAACCAGATGTGCCCGGACTAGTGCCCGGAGCAGGAGGATCTGCTGTTCTGGAGAAATGCTGTAATGATGTAAGCAGGCCTCCTTAACTAACATATATGTGCAACAGGACCACTCTACAGTATGTGAGCTTTAACAGAGAAGAGACGGATGATTTACACCATTCTGAATAGAAAAGTCCTGAACTTTTACACACACACGTATTCCGACTGAAATATACTTAGACAGTTCGCCCACACAAACTTTACACACAGTCCTTGTCACCCAGGCAACTGTCACAAGTTCAGAGATGTTGTGAGATTATTCATTTGCTTCTTTCTTCCCTTTGCTGCCTCTCCTCCTGTTCTCTTTAACTCCAAACCTCTTTTTGATGGCTTTGTTCATTGCCTGCTTACAAACATTAGCAATAGTGTGTGTGTGCATGTGTTTGTAGTTTTTTTTTTTTTTTAATTCATTGCTTTCTGTGTTCCCATATAACAGAACAAAAGTGTAGAGGTAAAGTGTGGCTGTGCTCTCTGGATCCCTACAGGCCTTTGTCTTTGTTCAGTGAAACACAAAATAAAGAGAGACATTTCCACAGTGTACACACCATTGATTAGAATTGAATATAACTTATTTAATCCCCCGAGGTGAAAATTAGCAATGGTGGCTATTTTGGTCTGTCTATAATACTGAATGCCATACATATTAAGCCCAATTTATACTCCTGCGTAAAGTGCTCTGCGTAGGCTACGCAGAGTCTTCTGCGTCGACGCAGAACCTGTTGTAGAGTCTCTGCGGCGTCTCCGGCTGCACGGAATATTTTTTAAGTGTCCGTCACTCCGTCAAGGGACAACGGAGACGGCAAGAGCTGCGATTGGTCCTCAGGACAGGCCGAGCGAAGCTGCTCTGTGCCGGCTCACAGTGAGCACTGAGCGTCCACAGAGGGCGGAGCTGATCCCCGCCGACTTCGTCGCTGCCGAACTATAAATACGTCATATCTTAACACACAGCACATTTTTAGACTCTAAATGGCCAATTTATCGCCTCAAATTATCTTAAAACTGCGTTCCGGGACACAGAAAAGTGACAAACGGCCACTGTTTCAACAACAACAGTCTTTCTCCCTCAGACGCCATTGCTCACTGTAGCCAAAAGCACAACAACCTTGCGCATAGACCCCTGCTGATCGGGTGGGAAATTGCAGCGCCTATCCGTCACCACGACGCAGAAGTATAAAGGCTCAAGTGGTCTACGTGGTGACGCAGACGGATAACGCATTACGCAGTCGGAGAAGTATAATGTGGCCTTTAGTTTTTCTAGTTATGCGTAGAGACTTCTTTGTTTTTATCTCATCAACATACATGGTAAACAATTGACTTGTACAAACACAAGACACACACCTATTGATAGGTATCAACTTACTGATACACTGATATTTATATATATATATAGCTTGAAAATGGTTTTCTGACAGTGGTTGGTGTTTTCAGATTAAAGAATAACTAAACCACCCTTTTCAGGTTAAAACTAGTGTTATCATCTAGTAAGGAGTAGGGTAATCTAGTAACATTATTCACTGATCCAGGTCCAACTCTTGCTAGTTTTGCGTAAAGTATTTGAATTTCATATTTTGTGTTAAAAATGGGTGTATGTATGTACTGCCTTCCCTGGATAAACACCTCCCATTGCATTTGAATTTCCCTATTAGTTGGATCTTACCATGCTATCATCACTTTCCCGGTTCTATGTCACCAACCGTACTCCCTCTAGCCACCCCCTGCAGAGTATGCACTGAATTGGAGAGGAAGCAGGAAAAGGAAACATCCGGTTTACTTTTTCAGAATAAAAGCTCCTTTGTTGACGCCGTAGAAAAGCTGCTTCATTTGTTGTTTACAACATTCACGGGTGTATTTCTGTGCACGAAGAACCCCCAACAAAACATTGCCTTGTGACTCCAGCTGTGCAGCCGTGTGGAAGGGGCCCGCGGAGCTGTGAACCAGAGCACAGCACATCCATTCTGCCCAGCAACACTGAATACTATTTTACTGATTGGCTAGTCGGGTGCTTATTCAAGACGGCTGTTTGAATGAACTACGCGGAGCGAACTGCCTTCACATCATCGATTCATAGATTACTAATTTATGTGCAGTGACTTTTATCACTCACTTTATCACATCGTCAGTGTGAGAAATGTCATGTGAGTGTGTGAGTGTGTGAACTTATTAAAATGCATGTGTCCCACGCTGAATGCAGCTCTAAGCTGCCACTGGAAATACCACATCAAAGCTGCTGCAATTTGTGCTTGCTGTCACTCGATGATCGCCGTTCTCACTCACCCCTCCTTCCCCTCCCCGCTCAATGATAACTCCCTGCCCACTTTTTGTAGATTTTCAAAATCAGGCATTGGTCAGCTTCACAACAGGGGTTACGTTCCTCTTTAAAATGATCTGTGTCCACTAGGGCTGTGACGATACACAAACTCACGATTCGATTTGTATCACGATTTTTGACCCACGATTCGATTTTTTTAAATTTAAAAAACATTTCATTTAAAGCGGAAGTAAGTAGTTTATAGTGCCATCTAGAGGAGAGGCTGAAATTTACAACAAAGACCTGCTGCTCTGCTCACCCCCTCCCTTCCCTGAGCGCTACGGTATCCGCAGCTGGTCAAATGTCGTCCTCGTCGTCTTTCTCCGTGTCAGCAGATGAGGTTCGTGAGGTGAGGGAGAGGGCGGAGCTACCGCGGCCGTAGCAGACGAAGCGGAGAGAGAGGAGGCGGGACTTCTGCTACAAGTAAAGAGACGCTTGATTTGTTCTCTCGCGTTTGTCCTTACAGGCTCCGGTAGAAACATGGCGTCTCTCTGCTAACAGTGGCTATGCAACCGTGGCCCGCGACCATGTTATTTAACATGACTTTTTGAAACACTACGAAAATGAAACAAAAACTATTATACAGCGACTAGACAATGCAGGAGCACATAATATGTATAAAAAAGTGGATTTTGGGTTATATAAACCCATAAATACTACATAGTGTACCTTTAAACAACATTTACTTAATGTAACATTTAATAACAAATATTTTGGAACACTGTGAACAGATTTGAACATAAATAAATAAATAACCAAAGATTTCTCTCTTTTCTGTAACAAAATAATACTGTTGAAAAATACAAAGTAAATGATCAATCAGACTGGGATTTGTCCCCAAAGCATGCTGGGAAGTGTAGTTCTTCACGAGAAGCAGTTTTGTTCCAGTGGAAATAACTTGAGAGTCAGTTGTTGTTTTGCTCTTATTTTGGGGGATGGATCCGTGAATCTTGGTAAATGGTACCGTTAGAATCTGTGAATTTCTCTGCTGTTTACATAATCACGCTGACGCTCCGGTGCCGCTTTTAAACAGCGCTGTAATGGTTTTTTTTCACCTCCTGCGGGTTTGATCCATCGGTGTTTCGTGACCATAAGAATGGTTTATATTAGCTTTTAGCTCATAAACCATAAAAAAGAGTTTCTGACCTTTCTGTGGGTATGCAGCACGTCTGTGTTTGTTCAAGTTAGCCATGGTTTTATGATGTTGTTGTCGCTGCGTCTGACGCTGCCCCTGGTACAGGGGACATCAGTAAAGAAGACTGGAAAAATAACTGGGAGTTAGAAAGGGCATTTCGTGATTCTGTTTTCTCACGCCACGAGACAGGTTCGTGGCTCTGAGTATCGTGATTTCGATACGCATATCGTTACAGCCCTAGTGTCGACATGAGCATTTCAGCTCCTTATCAGAAGTCTTCTGTGTCCATGTTAATATGCCTTAAAATGTATTGTATATCATGTGACCTGTCAGCGTGTGTGAACTGAGCTATTAGGAAATTTAAAAAAATATATATATTTACACGCTGTATCCACACAGTTGTTTTTTGTTTTTTTTTCATTTAAACTTCAGATGTGACAATAGAGAGCTGTGCTGTCCTGTAGAGAGGCAGTGCATTGCTCAGCTGTGTCTGGAGTTAATGTTCTAGAAACTAGTCCATAAAGACGAACAATATTTTTTTGCCATGTTTTTGATAGCTGTGTTGTTACTGAAAAACTACATCCACCATCCATACATAGTGTAACCACACAGACCTACTGAAAGTGATCAGTGAAGGCCACATTATACTTCTCCAACTGCGTAATGCGTTATCCATCTGCGTCACCACATAGACCACTCGAGCCTTTATACTTCTGCGTCGTGGTGACGGATAGGCGCTGCAATTTCCCGCCCGATCAGTAGGGGTCGCTGCGCAAGGTTGTTGTGCTTTTGGCTACAGTGAGCAATGGCGTCCGAAGGAGAAAGACTGTTGTTGTTGAAACAGCGGCCGTTTGTCACTTTTCTGTGTCCCGGAACGCAGTTTTAAGATAATTTGAGGCGAGAAATTGGCCATTTAGAGTCTAAACATGTGCTGTGTGTGTTAAGATATGACGTATTTATAGTTCGGCAGCGACGAAGTCGGCGGTCTTCAGCTCCGCCCTCTGTGGACGCTCGGTGCTCACTGTGAGCCGGCACAGAGCAGCTTCGCTCGGCCTGTCCTGAGGACCAATCACAGCTCTTGCCGTCTCCGTTGTCCCTTGACGGAGTGACGGACACTTAAAAATATTCCGTGCAGCCGGAGACGACGCAGAGACTCTACAACAGGTTCTGCGTCGACGCAGAGAACTCTGCGTAGCCTACGCAGAGCACTTTACGCAGGAGTATAAATTGGGCTTGAGAGTGATAGATTTGATGCTGCAAAGTGTCAGAGAGTGTACACAATGTACACAGTCAATACCCTCTCTCACAAGTGGGGAAAAAAAATTATTGGATTAATCCAACTATGTTTTTCCATATAAAAAGCTATTAAAGCTATTATTATTGTTAAAGCTCCATCGGATATGTGCCAAGAACAAATGTGGACAATAAGCGTGACTGAAATGCAACTCTCTTTCTCTGTGTGTGTTTGAGAAAGAGTGTGAGACGTCCTCACACCCTGGGAGCTCTGGATAATGATGTTTGGAGCACTGTGTGGGTTTTCTTATTTGCACCTTGGGACTGGTTGCACCTGTGTGTGTGTGTGCATGTGCTTGTTTGGTGTTTTGTGCAGAGATCACAAAGTCATGCCACATCAGAGGAGGGATGGTGGTGATGGTGTGTGAGAGGGATTGTACAGTATGAACATCTGAAACATCGGCTCTGACCCAAACTCAACAGGCATTTTGGGTTTTATTGTGTCTGAACCCAAGCCTGATACATGCATCACCTGACCGAGCTTCACACATACCTATTGCCATGGTTACCACCTGGTTCTCGCATGTGATGTGTTAGTGACAGTTCTTCATCTTAGTGGTGGTGAGACCAATTTTTTTGATGATGAACAAAAAAGTCTCTACTAATATGAAGTCAGTCAACACTAAAAAGATCTATCTTTCAGGGTTATTGAGGTTGATAATGGACCTGTCGAGTGCACAAATTATTGTAAACAAACATAAATCATAGCACAATTTGTAAGTCCAAAAAAAACAATAACCAATAGCCAACAATACAATTCAACTGTAACTTCATATTTTCTGTGCCTCTGGTATCTTGGCATTGTTGTGGATCAAATGCCATCTAATCTAGAGCTGTGACATTTAGTTTCATTATTCATTCATGTGTTGATTATTCTCTCAATGAATGGTTTAGTTGTTTGGTCTATAACATTTACAAAAAAATTTGATCAGTGTTTTCCTAAGCTCAATGACTCAATTGTTTTTGTCCACAAACCAACCAAAATGATTTTTTTTGGTTTTATGGAGCAGAGAAACCAGAAAATATTCACGTTTAAGAAACTTGTTTTGGTTATTAATTGATTATCAAAATATTTATTAAATTTAATACATAATAAATAATTGATTCATTGATTCATCAATTTTGTTTACTTTTTTTGTGCATTTGCTACCATTTGCTGCCTCTATGAGGTTCTGGTTAGAGTTGTGAAAATTAAATGGTGAAATCTGAGCTCAAACATTAAAATCTACTGTGCGTTATTTTTCCTTTTAGGGATTTTGATGCAAAATTGATTATTGATTTTATTATCCCTGGATAATTACATACATAATAAGTGTTACTCTACTGGCTGTGTAAACTATCACATGCATATTTGAAACACACACGGAAACACACACAGTCAGCATGGGCATGGATTATTGATTATAGCTTGGCATCTTATTTGCAAACGGGCTTTACTTAGTTTTATTAGCTCCACCTTAAGCTTCCGTCTCTCTTTTTCTCTCTCTTACACACACACACACACATTCTTGTACTTGCTGCATACTGAGGACCGGGTAAAAGAGCTGACAAAGTGAGGACCAGCATTTCCACTTTATAAATCAACACAATTACAAATATCTACTTCATGAATGACATCTACTAAAATTTGACCCAAAATGTTTGGTCCAAAATTTGAGAAAAAAATTTGACCCAAAATTTGACAAAAACGTCATACTATACTGTCATCCAAAATTTGAAAAAAAATTTAACCCAAAACGTTTGGTCCAAAATTTGAAAAAAAATTTACGCAACATTTTTGGTCCAAAATTTGAAAAAAAAAAATTGGACTCAAAATGTTTGGTCCAAAATTTGAAAAAAAAAGACAAAAAAATTGATGCAAAATTTTTGGTCCAAAATTTGAAAAAAAAAATTGGACCCAAAATGTTTGGTCCAAAATTTGAAAAAAAAAGACAAAAAAATTGATGCAAAATTTTTGGTCCAAAATTTGAAAAAAAAAATTGGACCCAAAATGTTTGGTCCAAAATTTGAAAAAAATTGATGAAAAATTTTTGCTCCAAAATTTGGGAAAAAAAATTGGACCCAAATTTTTTGGTCAAAAATTGAAAGAAAAAAATTGGACCTAAGATGTTTGGTCCAAAATTTGAAAACAAATTTGACGCAAAATTTTTGGTCCAAAATTTGACAAAAAAGTCATACTATATACTATGTCGTCCAAAATTTGAATTTTTTTTTTTTTTGACAAATTGAGTATAGCATGTTATAGCAACCTAAGGAAGTGATTTTAATGAAAACAAAGTGAGGACCGACCAAAATGTCCTCACTTTGTTGGTTAAAAACCCTCACTGGTCCTCAGTATGGCGCAAGTACAAGAACACACACGCACACACACACACACACAGATGAATTGTTGTTAATTAGCAGAGTGAGCGATTGCCTCACTAATGGAGCAGAGCAGGGATGCTGTCTGTTGCAGTGATGTATGGTTTTTGGTCTAAACCAACCCACACGTGTCCTCTGGTCCAAAATCTTAATGTCCAATATCAGTCACACTAACAGGGTTATAGCATGCACAACACTTTGTATTCTATGGCCTCTGTTTTCCTCTTGCAAACCTCCTCTTTGTCTGAATGTCTCTCTCTCTCTTACTGTCTTTTGTCCTCCTCTCTGCCTTTGATGTACTGGCTTCTAGTTGGGTCAAGCTGTCTTGCTGCTGTAGTCCTCAACTTTTACCAAGGAATTCAGAGCTTTGCCTTGACCTGTGGTCTTCATTTCCAGTCACAGGTTCAGGTTCAGTGCAATTCAGCAGATACTTGATCTCTATCGACCTCGTCAGTTTGAACGAAGATGCCATTACTGCTTCCTTTTCCCCCCGTATTGCCTCCACTCACCCTCTACGTCTCCCTCTGTAGATGTAGGTTTAATGTTGCCAGCCATCCATCACTCTGCAAATGTATTGATCAGTACCACAGGCTTCAATTATGAAAAGAGAAGCCTGCTCACTCTTAAGGCACGGAGAGGCAGTGTTTGTGACGGTATGTGTTTCTTTAACTCCCGCTTCACAATCGTATGGTACCAGAATGCAACAGTATCTTTTTGAGGCTTTAGTTAAAAACTAGGGATTTAAATTAAAGCGGAACTAGACCGGAAGTTCCTATTATCGCTGTTTTTTTTGGTGTGTATCTGCGTCATTACCTTGTTTATGAAGCCTGACGGTTCGAAACAAACAGTTCAGCCATTGCTGAGAACGTTGTGTTTTATTGTAATCTCGGGGCTCAACGAGATCACTGAAAATCCCGTAATAGTTACGTAAGCAGTGGTTCTCCTGAACAACCGACCGTCCTGCTCCGGGCACTAGTCCGGGCACATCCGGTTGCGTACATTGAACCGCAGAAGAAGAATAACGTCCGTTGTGGAGGTGTTTCACGAGCAACAGTGTCTTCTGACTCTGGGTCTGACTCCGGTTTAAAGTCATAAAAGGGACTGTGGCGGGGAGTCGTGACGAAGCTATTTTTAAACACTGTTAAAACAATGTTTTGATAATGAGGAGCAGTGCATCCGCCGTTCCAGAGTGGGGCGCTGCGCTTCTGAGAACGGATGTGCTGGATAGAACTGGCCAATCACAAGACTCTGTCTTCTGGGGGTGAAAGTTCACTCTGAAACATTGCGGCTGAAAAACACTGTCAGAAAAGAGGATTTCTATCGGCTCGTTTACAGAAACTAGGAGGTTTTTGACCATAAAAACAAGTTAATATATGTAAGTAGACCTCCATAACTAACATATATGTGCAACAGGACCACTCTATGTGACCTATAAGAGTTAAACGATAATCGGTTAATCTGTAACGATAAATGATAGAAATACACACGCATTAGCAGCATGTTTGTTATGAGAGCCTTATAAAACAATGAAGCTGCTGCTGCTGCTTGAAGAAGCATTTGCTCTTTTTCCAGTTAACAGGGTTGACATCCAGAGCGTCCACCATGAAGGAAGTTTGTAACTTCTAGATGCATTAGAAAAGTAGGGATCGACAAGCAGCAGCATCATGGTTGAAGCTTCATTGTTCTCTGCCCAAGTTGTGACCTTTGCCACGTCCCGGCAAAGGTCATCGTTGGCTCATGTTAAGTATTTATTTAATTTTTTAAAGATGAGGATTTTGGCCACATTGCCCAGCTGTAATTACACTACAATCACAATGGTGAAAAAAGATATAGTAAACACACATTCATATTAAACTGCATGTGTTATCATCGTTGAAGTATAACATTAAATAGAAAATAGTGGACATAAGTTCAGTCCAACCCTCTGGTTAGATCTCATGTCCCACTGAGAGCGAATGCTTTCTACTCGCACGCACGCACGCACACTTGAAATGTCCTAAATCCTCAAGTCGTGATTTAAATGCCACTTGGTGGACCCTCCTCCTGTAATAAGTCATCTTGAAGTGTTTCAGGCTGCTTTTGAATTCATGCAGTTTAAGCTCTATAGTCATTTATTACAACAGCACTAATGTCAAATGTAAGCTTAAAAAGGTAGAATGGGATGGAGGACTCAAAGGTCCTTTAGATAAATTTAGCACAATAACACTTTTATATAACACAAGTTTATTCTGAAATAAACAAGACCTTTTTGAA
>NC_139805.1:3785770-3800770 GCF_963457635.1 Microchirus variegatus
AGATATGACGTATTTATAGTTCGGCAGCGACGAAGTCGGCGCGGATCAGCTCCGCCCTCTGTGGACGCTCGGTGCTCACTGTGAGCCGGCACAGAGCAGCTTCGCTCGGCCTGTCCTGAGGACCAATCGCAGCTCTTGCCGTCTCCGTTGTCCCTTGACGGACACTTAAAAAATATTCCGTGCAGCCGGAGACGACGCAGAGGCTCTTCGACAGGTTCTGCGTCGACGCAGAGGACTCTGCGTAGCCTACGCACAGCACTTTACGCAGGAGTATAAATTGGGCTTTACTCAGGCTCTGGTTATGTTGCAGTCAGGTTTTAAACCGACTCGTACAGTATGCTGAATTTCCGAATGTATTGACAAAAAAGACACAAACCTACTCCCTCTCTCCTGGGACAGTTATAGGACTGTTGGTTTTTTTCTTGGTTATTCAACTCGTCCATCCCTCCTCGTTATCATTATCTCATCTCACGGTGAGTCATCTGTACACCACTCCGTGTGGAGCGTAGGAGGACACCAGACTCGCATCTCTGCGCACATTTCCCCTTTTATCTGTTTTCGCTCCCTTGTTTTCACAAATGTCCCTCTATAACGACTCTACTGTTAGATAAACGTGATAAAATGTCAGCAAAGAAAAATTGCTGAAAACCTGAAAAGATATCACCTATGGAGGATTAATGTTTGGTAGCCAGTCTGCCCGTTTTTTCAACCTGCCATGTACAAGAAATGTACAGTCTGTGCATAGTGAAGCATGCAATACAGAAGATTTTTTGATCACTGGATCGGATAAAGATGTAAAACCTAATAAGGATTTTACATCTTTATCCGATCCAGTGATATTTACCAGCATGGGACTGATACTCGGCATCATATGGGTTCATCCAAGTTCTTCTTGCTCAGTTAAAAGTGTGAAATAAGCGGTTAAAGTTTCTAATTGCACACAACACTTTGTGATGAGGTCTCTCCCATATTTAATATAGTCTGTGTCCTTTTGTTTCCCCATGCTTACACACATTTGACTCTTTAGATGACAGACATTGTTGGAGGAGGAAACATCGTCGGTGGCTGTCGGGTTTCTCTTTTACCCCCTTTAGTTTGGCTTTTTATTATTATTTTGTTATTTGGCAAATAAACTGAATTCACATTTTTATACCCACATTTAAGTCATAAATGAATCAGGCATAACATTCAACCGCTGAAACTAAATATTCTGTTCAGCAATTTAAGTAAAGAACAATAATCTGACATGATCTTAATCAAGAAATAATAATAATGTGCTTTACTATTTTTTTTTAAAGGTCACAGAGTGGTCCTGTTGCACATACATGTGAGTTATGGAGGTCTACTTAGATATATTAACTTGTTTTTATGGTCAAAAACCTCCTAGTTGCTGTAAACTAGCCGATAGAAATCCTCTTTTCTGAAGGTGATTTTCAGCCGCGATGTTTCATAGTGAACTTTCACCCCCAGAAGACAGAGTCTTGTGATTGGCCAGTACTATCCAGCACATCTGTTCTCAGAAGCGCAGCGCCCTCCTCTGGAAAGGTGGATGCACTGCTCCTCATTATCAAAACATTGTTTTAACAGTGTTTAAAAATAGCTTCTTCACGACTCCCCGCTACAGTCCCTTTTATGACTTTAAACCGGAGTCAGACCCAGAGTCAGAAGACACTGTTGCTCGTGAAACACCTCCACAATGGACGTAATATATTCTTCTTCTGCGGTTCAATGTACACAACCGGATGTGCCCGGACTACCGCCCGGAGCAGGACGATCGGTTGTTCAGGAGAACCGCTGCTTACGTAACTATTACGGGATTTTCAGTGATCTCGTTGAGCCCCGAGATTACAATAAAACACAACGTTCTCAGCAATGGCTGAACTGTTTGTTTCGAACCGTCAGGCTTCATAAACAAGGTAATGACGCAGATACACACCAAAAAAAACAGCGATAATAGGAACTTTCCGGTCTAGTTCCGCTTTAACAGAACATTTGAAAATCCTTACGCTTGGTTAAAGAGCTTCTAAATATTGCTGTATTAGCCATTACATAAACATAAAAAAATATTTTGATATTTACCAGTGCTGTTAATTTAGAGAAGCTGTGGCACAAACCTGACATTGGGTGGTAACCTAATAGATTGTTCAGCTCTTTACCTGGGTGGGAAAATGTGTGATCGGATGAGGATGCTCATGTAAATTAAGATGACTTGGTCGGTTCTTTACAATGTGAATGCTATTATCCAGATATATAAAAGTTGAATTCGTTTGATTTTAACATAGGCAAGTGCCAGTTCTTCAAAATCAAAGAACAATCTATTCAATTTCGGCCCAGATATCCAATTTTACATCACAACACTGTTCAGTAAATGCCACATATGGCATCAGCTGAACTCTTGCTTTTGTTTTGGTGTAAGGTTACACATGTCGGTTGAATTTATACATACATTTAAACTATATAATACATGACTTGATTTATTTTATTGTAGAAACACACATTGCTACTGCTGCTACTATGATGACACTGATACCAGAAAACCGCTTTTCATACTGTCTGAATTTTAACACAGTCTTGTTGATTTTTCAGTTGCTGCGGCTGCAACTGTTTTGGTTTTGTGGACGGAGCACTTTCATTTCATTTGTAAAAAAGTTCATATTTACCGGATTGCTTCTTGTGCATTGGTATCATGAAAACAGGTCGTTAACCTGATCATCGTAATGCAATCAAATAGTGAGGAATCGCAGCTCTACTGACGTGCATGCACAAAGATGAATATTAAAGTAATGGTTGTGTGTGTCTATATAGCTTTGGCCAGAATCATGTTTGGGAATATGAAAGCAGTGGTCTTAGAATGAGTAATAATCCAAAGCCTCTGATCATGTCACTTATGATTAATTCATCCAAGCACAATAAGAAAACAGAAGCTGTGTCTGTGTGTGTGTGTGCGCTGTGAACACACCCTCTTGTTTTGATTAGAGTGAGCCAGGCTGAGCTGATGGACACACGGTGCGGAGGAGTGAAAAGCAGGCATGCGTGGAGGGGCGGGAGAGAGCGACAGTCAGGAATGGGGAGGCGGAGCGTACATCCTTTATCCATTCATTGTTTGTGAAAAAAAGTCTCTGTCTCTTGCCTTGATCCTGATTGGCCACTTCTGCAGAAAGGGGGGTGTTGGGGAGAGAAGGAGAACATGTGATGAAAGAACAGAGGAGGAGTCGCAGCATGTGAGCATTCTGACACATCAGAGAGAGAGAGAGCGAGAGAGAGAGCGCGAAGAAAGCAACAACAGAAGACACGGGAGAGATCCGGAGAGCAAGGGGGGGGAAAAAAGAGAAAGAAAGACAGGAACTGCTCCTCTCTCAAAGGGAGGGAAAGTCTTCACTCATCCTTGCTCCTTCGTTCCTCCTCTTCTATCCCTCTCGACTGTGCCCGATCTCCTCCTCCTCCTTCCTGCAGCCTTTTGGGAAAAAAAACCCTCATTGGAGTGAGAGATGGAGGAAAAGCTGCAGAGGACAGCAGCGATGAGGAGGTGACTAGTTGTGCAGCAGGCGGCTTGTGTGGCGTGCAGATGAATGTGCGCGCGAGACCCTGAGCTCCGGCCGTTCCTTAACCACATGGAATCTGGCAGAGCCGGTTGGCATGGAGATGGATGCAAGGTGCCTCTTGACTCGGTGGACCACTGCGAGCAAGCAAACGAGTATTTGTTTTTTGTCAGTCCGCTCTCTCTCTCTCTGTCGCCTGGTGAGTCCGGCACATTGAAGCAAGGGCAGTGACTATCGCTGTTCCTTCTTTCATGTATCATAATCATCAAAAAAAAAGTTATGCAGAGGCCTTTTTTTCTTCAAGTCTCTCTCCTCAATAACTGTTGTCAACAATCCTCTCACCCACACACACACACAGACTGTTTGTCCTGACTGCCGCCCTTATCGAGAGAAACTCTTGTAGCCGGCCGGCTCCCTGCATGTGCTTTTGCAGGTTACGGCTTGACACTAATTAGGCCAGAGGGCAGCAAGCTGGTGCCTTGCCTCTTTTTCTTTCCCTCCCTCCCTCCCTCCCTCCCTCCGTCCCATTGTCATCATTAATTCCAAATGCAAATTGGTCTGGAAAAGTGGAGAGAGCGGAGTCTCCTCTGAACTAGTGCCTTAAGAGTGGAATCAAATCAGAAGACTAGGAAAAAACGGATTTATCGGTTTGCACGAGAAAGAAGCGAGGAGGTGTTTCCAACGCTGAACGGATAAATGGAAAAGCAGCCGGCGAAGACCCAAATCTCAGGAACGACGAATGCTTCTACGAGGATGGACAGCAGATGACGATCTCCATATCCAGACCACACCTTTTTCGACTGAGCTGGAATAACCAAACAAGATAAAGGACGGAGCAGGAGAGGAGAGGACTGTACATCTTTGTCTTTGCCCACTCATTGATGCGATTATAGAGGTGGCCTGCTGAGCCTGGGGTTTGTTGTGTGGTTTTTTTTCCCCACCTTAATTGAACAATCCTGCTTGTTTTTTCTGCCATTTGTTGATGGTCATAGAAAGACAGGGAGCACTTTCTATGATGTAACCGTCTCCCCCCTGGACAGACTTTGTAGAAAGCGTCTGAACTGCATAACATTTTTAAAGGCACAGAATCATGGATGACTCGAGTATTTTGAGGCGCAGAGGACTTCAGGTAAGCAACACTTCATCGCTCAAACACGGGGCACAGGATTCCTCTGTGGGTCACTAGGGTCAAAGGTCGTACACACTAAGAATTTGGCATGAGGCAACTGAATGTAGGCAGGTCACTCAGTCACAGACTTAAATACTGTACTTGCACACTCACTCGCCTCAACACATTTCCAGCTGCTCAGGAAGGAGTGCATACCAACGTGCGCGCGCACGCACACACACACACACACACACACACACACACACACACACACACACACACACACACACACACAGTCTGACCAAGTTTGACCTATAAAGGAGGACGAGGACATTCTAAGTAAAAGTATACAATGAAAATAATGGCGTTTTTCATTGTAAATATAGAGCTCAACACATTAGACTAAAACAGCAAAAGTAAGACATGATTTATGTCACATGACTTTGTGGTGATCACCTTGTTTTGTCTCTTCTGCTGCTGGATCACACTGGATCAAACACTGTGGTTCTATGGACTCTGGGCATTCACATGGAAAGTGCCCGTACATGTGCTCTCTAAGTGTGTGTGTCTGTTTAGGTCATGCTGCTTTAGTTGCTTTTTGGTTGAAGCTGTTGGGGTATAGTAGACATACATTCGTAAATGGACGTAATTTACATGAGAGACTTTTGGCATTTCTTTGGCATTTCCAGCCACTTTGACAGATAATCTAGTCCAGAAAAACGGGTATCGTGTGCAGTCAAGGATGTGCAGTTTCTCCTTCATTGAATGAAGGATACTGATAACACACAAAGTGTCTATATCGGCTCCCAATAATCGGCCAGGTTGAACCCTGATATACATACTGACACAACAAGAGGTGTTGGACAGAACTATTCTGATGTTGTGGGACCAGAACCTGGACACTGATGTCCTCAGAACACAGAAGACTATAAAATGACATAAAAATGATACACACGTAAAATGTGCAGTGCTTAACAAATGTATTAGATCACCACCCGATGTAAGGTTTGTGCCACAGCTGCCAGAAATTAACAGCATTGGTAATTATCAAAATCATTTTCATTCTTTCTTGATTAAGATCATTAAAATGAGTAGTTTTCTTGCATTCTTGAACAGAAAAAAATCAGTTTGATCAGTAGTTGAATGTTATGCTATCTAATTTCCGACTTCTCAGAGAAGTCCAGTGACGCGGCTCAAATTAGGTACAAAAATATGTTTTTTGAAAAGATTTCTGAAATATTTATGTTTTCAGTGACTACCTAATTTGTGGTGTATCTATTACCTTGAGGCGGCAACAGCAGCAAGCATTTGGTCAGTGGGACTGTATGTGTTTACAGAAGTGACACATTTTACGAGGTTTCTTGAATGCATCTTGAAGCTGCTCTTCTAAGCTCAACAAGCTGTAGATCCTAGTGTGAGGAAATTTACCAGGTTCTTGAATGCATTACACACACACCCCGCGACTATAAATAGTATAATTGGTCTGTAGAATTGTTATAAGTACACCTCTGCATTACATTGTTTGCTTACATTAAATACATTAAAGAAAGCCAAACATAGATCAACTTACACCAACTTACAACAAAGAATAACTTTATTAGCATTGTTTTTTTAGTCTGTAACAGCAAAGGTTTACAGTGCATCCCCCTGGCATCGCACCGCATGTAACAAATAAACCTGTTGAATAGTGAATTGCTTCCTCTTTGATTTTAAGTTTTTTTTTTTTTTTTTTAAAGCCCTGTTCAGAACGCTCTGTTTAGTAGTATTTCTTTAGGTCCACCTTAAAAAAAAGTAAAATGAAACTTAAGGGACAGGAAATGACAGGCACAGAGGCTACTGGGAGCTAACAGCAGTTAGCATTTGGAAAAGTGATCATATGCAGGCTCTAGCAGGCACATTGCCATCATATATAACATGTATCCACTGGACAGATAAATCCTCTGAGGCTGGAAGTTTGTACAGGACTCTGTGCTGCACTGTGGAGCCAAGAATAGATCTTTTCGCGGACTTTCGGATTTCGGATACCGTTGCCCTCGCCAGCACTCTCGCATGCGTCTTTTACAGACAAAGCGGAGATCCGTGTGACACAATAATTCCAGGAAATTAGCGCTTTGTGAAGTTCCAATGAGTGTGGAAGTCAACATTGTGCGTTATATCTTCTGTACTTCTGTACTAGACTGAGGAGGACCACAACACTATGAGTGAGTCACCTTTTTTGCAGACTGAGTCCCAAATATAACGATTTAAATGATTAAAAAGTTGATTTTGCTACACAGGAGGCTCACTACAGAGTGGCCCTCTAGTTTACAAGGTAAATGTTATGTTATGTAATGATTTAGCATTCGTAACCATTTTTTGTCGTCTTTGAGTGCTTTGGTGGCTTGCAGTTGGTGAGGAAAAGAAATGCACTTTATAGTTATTTTATTGATCTCGTTATATTGATCTTTTGTTGCTGCCCCATAGTTAAACATGTAAGTAACATGTATTAAAACATACAATTGTGTCAATACCATTGATTTAATCTCACAATTTAACAGCAACGAGAGATAATGTGAACAACGATAGGTTAGCGGTCTCCCTCCTGAATTTCAAAGCAGATTTTAAATGAATAGAGATGTGGAAGATATGATATGTCAGCAGTAGCACATATACAGTATGTATATCCTGCCGATCATCTAGTTTTCAGTTTCATGCTCTCAGGGTTTCTGGGCTATAGATGGGCTTTAGTAATGTTGAGTCAGCACTACACTAGCTCCCAACCCCCTGATCCACCATTTGGAGTGGGTGTGGAGAGATGCATGTTTGTTTGAGTGAGTTTAAATTGGCAGCCTCCTCTTCTTTACCGTCTCGTTTTCAAGGTTCACATAGTTTTGTCAAAGAGAGGAGGTTGGCCTCCATGTGGAGATTGTTGTCCTGTATTTGCTGAGCTTAAGTTAAGATTCTAGGTCTTCACTGCACCTGTGCTAGTTCAGTCTTACAACTGCAGCCAGACATATTTTAACAAACACACCACTACCAGCACATTTAAATGATAGTTGAGGTTTTTTTTTTTATATATAATGTGGTCACATGACATACCTGCACATCAGCACTCTCTGCACACCCCTGACACTGAGAACCAGCTTGAGACTAGGGCTTGGGCTGATATGGCTGAAAAACATATCAGGATATAACTACTTAATATTGATCCATATCAATAATAATTTATCATTTTTCTTGACCTATTAGAAATAAATAATAATACAAAAAAAAAAAAAACTTTAAAGTATGCCTGTTACTCCCTATTTCTTCAAGTTAACCTTGTTCCCTGGTGTCCTAATGAACATGTCTGTGACATGCTTTGGTCAAAATACCTTAAGGATGAAGCACCACAGCAGTTCATTCACCCTGCCAAAACATCCCTGTTCAGAACGCTCGGTTTTGAGTGCCTGTCTCTTTAAATGCAAATTCGACACAGGAAACTACTTCAGCGTCACTTAGGCTCGGGGCAGCTAATAGCAGTTAGCATTTGGAAAATCGATCATTTGCCTACTCTAGGCGGCACATTGCTGTAGGGATGGGACTTTTTTGTCGACAAATCGTTCGACAATCAACACGTGCGCACCTCGACTTCAATTTATTTATTTATTTTGAAAGTCAAAGTCACAAACACGTAAAGTTCACGACTAACGAGGTTAAAACGAGGTTCACACACCCGTGCCAGCCAAAAAATCGACACGTGGACCTCGACAATCGACTCTAAAAATGTCTGAAATTCCCATCCCTACATTGCTGTCATATATAAAATGTATCCACTGGACACACACGTGAATCCTCTGAGGCTGGAAGTTTGTGTAGAACTCAGTGCTGCACTCTGCAGCCAAGAATAGACTCTAGCATTTTTTAGAGACAAAGCGAAGCTCCGGGAGACAACAATTTCATTTTTTTTCTACAGATCTACGGTTGATCGACTGTTTGGCATTGTTAGGTCTGATTCTTGCTCGTGCCTCTTCATGTTACAGCACTCTGACCAATCAGTGGCCAGCAGTCTCACGGCATGCACAGTGTCAGCTCAGCTTGCTTGAAATCTCGCCTGGAACCTCGCCAGAGCAGAGTATTATGGATAATGGAAAAGCAAAAAAAGCCATGCTGAGGGAAGTCGAGTCGTGCTGGGACCATGTAGTGGAAAAGTGGCATAAATTACAGGCTGCCTCATTGAGCCTCTCAGTCAGACAGTACAGCATCTGGGGTCAGAGGTCATCCGGTCATCAGCTCGCCCTGATCTAGTGAGGAAGACGAAGGACAGTGAGGCTCTGTGGTGTGTGAAGACCAAACATAGAGCTGTACTCCACCTCTCAGTTTACAGATGGTTCAGATATAATGTGATTAGGATGAAAGGTCAAAGTGATAGTGACTGCATTTAGCCTCTGGGCCATTCCACTTCAGTTGGGGGGGGGGCTTATCTGTTGTTTCTATTATAGGACAAGGAAAGGGAGGAGGAGGAAGAGAAGGAACAAAAGACAAACCCATAAAACAGCCATGAGTACACAGATTACTGTATATTGTGTACTCCTGATATGCCTGCACTGTAAAAAAAATCACTTGGTTCTGCTTAAAATCACAAGTTTCCCAGCTGCCTTTCAAGTAAAAACAACTCATTATTTTGAGTCTAGTTAAGCTTTGAATTGCCTTCTGTGATTAAAGAAAGTGTTTAATTCATCAATACGCATTCCGTGCACTTATCCTCATTAGTGGGTTCAACTTGTAATTTCAATGAAATAATGTCTTTGAATCAGCTTATCAAGTTAAGAGAATCTAAAAGGATGTCTTTTCACAAAACAATAGGCTATGAAAACACATAGTATCTACTATCGCGCATAGTTATGGAGGTCTACTTACAGACATTTACTTGTTTTTATGGTCAAAAATCTCCTAGTTGCTGTAAACAAGTTGATAGAAATCTCTCCTCACTGAAGCGCTTGTCAGCCGCGGTGTTTCAGACTGAAATCTCGACCCCCAGACGACAGACTGTGTTGTGATTGGTCAGCCAGCAAGAGCTTTCTCAACTGTCTTGTAATTGGCCAATACCTGGAAGTGACATAATTAGCACACCCGCTCTCAGAAGCACAGCTCCCCCCTCTGGAACGGTGGATGCACTGCTACTCATTATCAAAACATTGTTTTAACAATGTTTTAAAAATAGCTTCTTCACGACGGACGTTATTCTTCTTCTGTGGTTCAATGTATGCAACCGGATGTGGGGGTTAAGGTTAGGGTAGATTTTTTTGTCTATAACAGAAAGTTAGATTTAAAGTGCATCAATTTGTGGATGTGGATCTGCAATTACACTTTATTTTAGTACGGCAAAAACGGTATGTTCCCCGGGTCACACGCACCACCCTAACTTTGGTACATCTTTTTACTTTCCACTGTGCCTTTGTTCTATCTTGGAATTAAACATTCCTTTTTGTGTGGTACAGTTGCATCTTACTAACTGGGTAATCTGACATGTTATACTTAGTAATGTTTTGGAACTTACAGTATATGATCCAAATTCATTTAACTCTTGTTATCTTGCATTTCTTATTTTTGGTGGTAATCCTGAGTGGGGGCACACTTCAGAGTGTTGCTGTTGACTAAGCCTGGTCTTCAGTGATGCACTGAGTTCAGTGTTTAAAGTTGCCTCGAGCTCAGCAAGCCATTGAAGACCAGCTAGGTTTGGCTTCATCCTAATAGGTTTGGGTGTCTCTTTTCCTCAGTTTTTGCACTTTAGGTCACAAGAAATACTTAATTGCAGTAACTTTTGGTTCATGACCTTTGTTTTGTGGTAACTGCGCTCCATGTTCGTGGGGTCACTTTTCAGTTGCAGCTTAGGTGTAAGTTACATTAGTGTGTGGTCAGTGGTTGACGACAGTGACCATTTGTGTTATGGTTGATGCAGTCCACTGTGTGTTGGTCACTTGTGTGTTACTGTTGTATTTATTGTGTGTAATTGATTTGTCTCTCCACAGATCAGTGGATCTTTGTGTGGTGGAGTTGACCTTCCAGTCTAGTCTGTTGCATTTCAGTAACTTTGGTCAGGGACCATGTGTCCATTTTGTTCTGTGGTAGTGGCAGTGTTTTCTGTTTTGGGTTTTGTGCGTTGCTGTGGTAGCAAACTTTGGTTTGACCCATTAGGATTGTGGCTGTTTCACTTCACTTTGTGTGGGACACTTGTGTTGCTGTTGTGTGGAAGCAACAAACTTTAATTTGTCTTGTGATGTTTTTGCCTCATGGTGGTAGCCATTTTGTTACCATGTGGGAGTGGCACCCACTCATGTAGGTAATGGTGTGGATTCTGTTAAATGCTGTTCAGATCTGAGATATCTTGAAGCTTGTTTGGAGATGCGACTTAAGCATTTTTGTAATCTTTTTAAGGGGGGAGGTGTTACCCCAATTGTGAAGAGACTCCCAACTCCCAAGAAACCACCAGCAACACATCACACAAACCATTTTAAAGGTTTATTAAAACCAAGCATAAAATGTCTGCTGGCAGTCTGGCTGTGAGAGGTTTGAGGAAGTCCACTGCAGCTGGAATGTTCAGGCCTCTTATTCGGATTCCTCAGCTCGCAGGATCCACCTAGACTCACTTACAGGTCATTCACTCACTCACATGCAGACACATACACACAAGGAAAAAGAAATCACGACCCTGGGGTCGTAACAGTGATGATTTGTTGATTTGGCTCAGAATACAATTGAGCTCTTGTCATCATAGAACACAATTACACAAGTCACACTTTCTTCTATGTTGTCCTCGCTATGATGATCGAACAAACACCTTTACTGAATCGTATGTATTCTCATAACCCAGAAATATTCTGGTGCATTTCTTTTTTTTTTCTAAATCCTGGACTGGGCATATTCTTCATGCATGACACAATGATGAAAGTCATATAGATGAGATGTTTCATTGGACAGCCAGAGCTTTACCGGATAACAGGATAACAAATTGATAACAAACGACTCTTTTCACAAGTTCTTGCCAGCTTTATTAGCTTCATTAGCTTCATTAATGGCGTCAGTTGTTTCATTTTGATTATCTCATTGACCCTGGTCACTTTTCCTTCTCTCTTTTAATGGTCCTCTGTTGGCAGTGGCTCTTAGGATGATGGAGAAATTCCCCTAGTTTTGTCCTCTACCGCCTTCATATGTTTTTCCTCCTCCAGCTACAGTTGGCTGAGTCTGCCACTGACTCTCCCTGGCTGTCAGACTTAAATAATAATATATAGATATACAGGTTGTGTGTGTGTGTGAGAGAGTGAGTGAGAGTGGGAAAGAAATGATATTTCCTCATTGGCTTTAACCCCCTTCTCTTAGGGCTTTATTAAAGCTCAGCAGATCAGGGTAATCTCATTTTATAGCACAAAAATGGTGTCAAAGCAGAATGAGTTGAGGAATTCCTTATTGGTCAATGGGTGAAAAAAAATCCCGGTCTGATTGATCATTACAGAGCGACATTAGATCGTTCTGATTAGAGAAGGGCGAATGTCCGCCCAAATGCATCATATGCATTTATGTCCTTTTGACTCGCTAATGAAGTGATTCACACGCATTTGGAGACCGGGGTCTGATTCTACTGGTTTAGACGTTTAAAACGAGCTGTCAATCACCCTAATTGACCAAGGTAAGCCAGAATTATGGCGATGCGTAACTGAAGACGCTACAGAGCATCGATTTTAGGCGAGTTATTATACTTTTTTTTTTTTTTTTTTCAAAACAAGTTCTTTTTAGACCTGTAGTGACATATAAATCAAATTTAATTGGTTTTTAATAATTTGGTACCTAAGAAATCTCAAATGGCACAGATGGTGCCAAGCTGAGCCAAAAGTGAGAATGCCCAGACATCTCTTTACTAAAACCGCTGTAATTTCACTCTGCTTTATTTCAGCAGCATCAGACTTTGCACAGCTCATGTCCACATGTTGTTACATGACCTCCATGTGTTTTTAAGCTCCTACTGCATATTTTAAAGGTGAAATTTGCTTAAAATTCAATATTTTTTTAGGCGAGAGAAAAAAATCCTTCATTTATGCTGTGTTCCATGTACATTTACTCTGACACAGTGACATCTACAGTGAAACTTACACCTCTGGTGGAATCTCACAAGTGTTATCTTTATTTTGATACCAAGATAATTCACATAGAGCTTGTAACTGCATAGGTTTACTCTATTTAGTTTGGACATGTCATTTTCGAGCAGGGACTCCAAAAGGAGGGTCAGGGAAGAAGAGGTTAAAAGCAAACAAGCCAATAGTCTGTATGGATTAGGAGTTATTAAAAGTACTTGGTTCGCTGAGAGTGAACAGCAGCCCCCGGGACACGGTTGGCTTGTGTGTGGTGTGTTTGAAATGGTATGTCCATCATGGGTGCTGCAGGCTAATGATGAAGTAGGGTGGAAAAGGAGGTCTCTGGTCAATAGGTGGTCGGTCAGCTGGTGTGGTTTAAGGTTGAATATCACCAAGGAGACCAGTGAGGCAGTTTCAGAACTTTGCCAGGTAAGACTCGTGCCATGTGCGCTGACTTCTACTCTGCTGCTAACAGCAAATCATGGTTGTCCACTTCAAATTAGAACAGCCACTGACCAACTTTATTGTTCTCTAGACAGGTGGAAGACTACTACATCAACCTGCTTGACAGATCTTTCATTAGCATTGCTTTAAGACAGTGCGAGATGTTTAATGAAATAATGTTTGTTTTTAAAATATGACAGACGATGCAAATAGTCTCCAAGGTCTGGTGACTAAATAGTAAAGAGTAATACGGTGTACATCATGTAACTGAAGTTTGTAAACCACTCACCCTCCCACACAATAGTTTGTTGGGAAATCTGCATTTAAACACACACAAACTACCAAACATATTCTGATGATATCATGTATTTAACTGTATATATATTCGGTTTGATTCATGTTTTTTTATTTGTTTTGAGGGGGTTTTGTCTGTCTAAAATCTATGCACACGCACAGAGGCGTCGATACTTGCTGTGTTGGGTTAACACGCTCCTCGAAAATGCAGGGTAATCCCTTATCTCATACCCATAATGCATTCAACTAGACCGTTTCGTCCCATTTGGGGGAGCAAGAATCTAGCTGAGACCACCCCTTCAGGCAGGGCTCGGACTGGTTGATTTGGTGCGCCCCAAAGGACCGATTGAAACCGGTTGATTACATTCACACCTACGCAAACGAACCGAACCGAGGGACCAAACGCGTTTGGTGCGCACCGAATGCTGTAGGTGTGCTGCTGTTGTCACAACCCTCAAATATCAGCAAAGCAAAATTGACAGAGTTAAACTTAACCCTGGATTTCCACTGGCCGCGGAACGGCAGCGGCGCGGTCGCCGTTGCAAATCGCTTCCATTCTAATCAATGAGAGCATTCCCACCGGCCGCGCTGTGGCGCGTCTCAGCAGCGTCCCAGAAGCGGCTCGCCGCGCCGCAGCGCTATCGATAGGAATCAGTTAAATTTTTTCCGTTGCCGCTGCTGAACCTCGTAAATTTCAACGAAGCAGATCGCACAAGACAGGAAGTCCGACACAGAATCAAAGTAAAACATTTCAGCCCCCCTTTCAAAATAAAACACAATACGCAGGTCATATAGCCTGTCACAACTTCACATCGACATTACGTCGTGACCGGTGCTGTCAGGTAAACAGTCAATTAATCAGAGCGTCTCGGAGAGTCATAATGAACGACGAGAGACTGATTGTTGAAGTGGAGAAACATAAAATCATTTATGACACCAGATCAACAGTTCTTCCACGTCGGAGAATGAAAAGAAGCTGTGTTGTTGTTGTTGTTTCCTTTATACACACAGTCTATCGCTGGATCTCGCGAACTCGCGTCCGTTCGAGATTATCGCGCGATCTTCCGTGAATACCGCCGGCTCCCAAGGCTCCGCGCCGCTGCCGTAACGCACCCGGGGGGGATTGCCGCAGGGCAGAGGACGAAGCAGAACCGCGCCGCTGCCGTTCCGCGGCCGTTTCGCGTCCAGTAGATATCCGGGGTAACTCAAAATACTTAAATAAAGACATTCCCTGCAGTGATGGTGTGCATAGTGACAACACAGTGTGAAGAAATGGATGGTCTTGAGAAGCGCAGGCACAAATCAAATTGCCATCAGCTACATTCTTGCTCCCCCTGGAGCAACCAAAGAACATGTTAATGGGTTTTACTCCCATATGTGTGTGTGTGTGCTGCCCCAATTTAAATGAGAACTAAAATCAGAGCCTTTTGTCAAACTGATGATGATAATTACTGTAAGTCCTCAGTGGCCACCCGTTCTCCATTGACGTTGGCGCCTCCTCCTCCAACCCAGATCCTTCTGCTCCTTT